>NW_015150502.1:55231-62973 GCF_000732505.1 Cyprinodon variegatus
CCGATGTTAAGGCTATTAACTCGGTAGTCATTCAGGTCCCTCACTGTGGAGACAGAGGATCCATTGTGCCTACAGCCATCATCATTTACAACAACTAAAAAAATACAACAACATGTTATGTTTTTCTTTGGATTCAATATAGTATTTCTGAATTAGACAAACAGAGAGAGAAAGTGTGCCAGGATCAGTGATCATTACATTTAAATACTGTATTCAAATCTAATGGACTTCCTTTGTTAGGTGAAAAGAGGCTGATACCATTAATCCTTCTCACAACCTTCACTAAATAATTTACATTTATGTCTAGTTATTTTTAAGGAAATATGTAACAAATTACCTTCGATATAAATTCTCGTCTCAGAAATGTGTACCTATCCATAATGACCTACTAACAACTTCTATATGGAATAAGAAAATACATATATGTTGTATGTAATTACCCATGAAGTTGCAAACTCTGAACAAATCTTGCATACATAAAGGCATTGCAGACCAGCTACAATTTACATCTTAAAACACTTTACCATCCCTACACCCAACTTTCATTTGGTGCTAAAACTCAGACGAGAACCAATCGAAGGGGAACCGTCTGCAACAAGGTTAGTAAAATAATTGCAATAACTTATTTTTCCTCCCTTGCTTTTGTTTTCCTGTATCTGTATCTAAATATGTCTGCTATAATTCAAGTTTCATCCTGATAATTTCATGAATCAGGCTGTAACTCGGTCTGATCCATGAAATTCTCACACGACTGAACCAGAAAAGGGTCTCATCTGCTTTGTTTATTTGTTGTTTTGTATGTTTTTGTTTTTCTTTTCAGTTTGTCAGAGTGTGTGATGATACAGAGCTTAACTTTTACAGTGCTTTCTATAACCTCCAGTATTTCACCACCTTCTTCTTTCAGCTTGTTCTGTACTTTGTATGGAAGTATACCTCTCTAAGATCACCTGCCTTTAATCGTCTCCAACCGACAATGAACTTCTCTTCCTCCAACTTCTCCACTCAGAACTCTTTTGAAAAATGCCTCACAGTCCCAACAATAACCTACAATCTGACGGCCTTCTGCATCATCAATGACCTTCTCATCATCCCTCTTTATGTTATTGTTCTCTACCTGGGATTTCACCAGTGGAAAAAGTGCTGCTTTCCGTCCACTTCGACAACAAGCAGGCACTCAAACCTCGTCACCTACAATATGGTTGCCATGGCGCTGATCGAAGACTTGGCAGTCCATCTTTACCTAGTTGGTGCATACACAGCTTCTTCTGAATTATCGCTATTTGGGTTTCTAATATCTACTACCTGCTGGTATGGGAAAGTGCCCTTTCATACGCTGACCTGTATCGAGTGCTATATGGCTGTGGTTCATCCGGTCAAGTACCTAGGTCTGAAAAATAAAACTGGGAGCCAGATTAGAGCTTCCATCATTGGTTGCATTTGGCTGCAACTTTTTTTATTGGCAGGTTTATTGTATTTTTTGAGCCAAATGTTGAATATTATACTGTTTACATTTTACTTAATTTTTGCCTTCATAGTCATCTTTTTCTGTTGCGTTTCCGTTCTTTGGGAACTTAAACAACCAGTTAGTGGACAAGCGAGCCGGGAAAGAGAACAGGTTCATCAAATCAAGAGGAAGGCCTATTTTACCCTCCTAACCATCATGTGCGCTGTGTTGTTCACTTTATTGTGGGTTCTGCTCTTCGGTCTGTTGTCCAACTCATCAGATCTTAAGATTGAGGACAAATGTCTTTTGTTGGGACTTGTGTCTTGGTTCTGTTTGCCGTTCAATGTGGTTCTGCCTTTGTTGTATCTCCAAAGAGCAAGAAAACAGCTCTGATATTCACAGACTCTGAATGAATGAAAACCAAATAATATCCAGCATAGATAGTTTGGGCTATTAAATGTTTTTATTACAAAATTCTCATAGAAGATGTTTGTGATTAGTTCAAAACAATTTTAGAAATAGCTTGATGATTTAAGAAAGCTATTTATGCAACAAAAAAGTAACTTTGAAATTATTGCTAATATTAGCATGTTTAAAATCAAGACATAGTTGTTGTAAAAATCACTATGTAACACTCAGAAATGGGTTTTTGGCATACCGTAAATGCATTCCACTCCACTGAGCAAAATTAAAGGAAGTGCACCCAGTATGACTCCAGACTGGTCTTAAAATATATTTTTTATCAAATAGTTACTCTCACGACATATGAGGAGCAGACAGTAGCAAAAAAAAATATGCAAAGAGGATCATGGGGCCTGACCATTCCTTCATACAGGTCAGCAACTAAAAGGCCGGCTAACATAAGGGGCTCTGTTGGGAGTGTGAGCAGGTGCTCCCACTGTAGCCATATATAAGCAATATATACAGTATACAGGGCTAGGACGTATATTAATCACTAATAATGCCCTATTAATTCACTTTTATAAACAATTTTTAACTCTTTGACATGTTAATGAGCAGTTTAACTTATTTCTGTTTGTAAGAACTGCATTCCGCATCTAAGCGGCATAGTGATAGTGAAGAAAAAATAGTCCTGACTGATATTAAAGTCTGAAATAGCGCCGGTGTAGGTACCAGATCTGCTCGGGTGGTCAGATCTGTTCAGGGCCCCCGACATCATCATATGACAACCCCACTCTAACAAACCGTATAGCACCTGTCCCTTAAGAATCAGATCTATTTTGAAGTATCAACATATTATTCCCCATATTTGCTATTATTTTACATTTCATTGGTAATCTGAAGTAGCCGAAGGTAGAAAACAATCATTGTCAGTCTTGAACGAAAGTACTGCCTTCTAAGACAGACTGAGCTCTGACTTTTAACAAAGTGACACGAAGTCTCGGTGCTTCTTCTTATTCCTTTTATTAATATCTGAGGGCAGGGGAGGAAAAATGGGAGATCTTAAAAATAACTTTCATAGAGATTGTAGACAAAGGAAACAGTTATTCTACTTGGTTGTAGACACAAACTTAAAAGTAGTGTAGCTTAATATGGCTAACTGACTGAGCTAAAACAGGCTAACCTGTTAGCTACTGAACACAGTAAGCCACAGCGCTACCCAGCTCTCCCCTTTTATATCGTGGTCTTGCAGCCATATTGAAATTATTTTTCAATATGATTCAGTGAAATTTGACACTGTTACCATCAGTTATAAAAACAAGTAAATTAAATATAAAGAACTTTTTATCCAGAATTGTAGAAAAATGTTCCTTCAATAGGATAGTGCAGTGACCAGTATGAGGTTTAAAGCATCTGTACATATCATTTTAACCTATGTTACTTTTACTTTTATACTTTAGGTCGTTTGTGTAAAAAGTGTAAGTTGATCCTCTAATTTCTATAAAAGTGTTTTAAAAGGATAGGATTTATACTTCTCTTCAAGGAATAAAAAAATAAATAACTACTGGAAAACCAATTAGATGGATATTCAAACAGCAATGCTTGCCTTGAAATGACTATCTTTGCTTTATGTATGTATAGAAGGCAGGAGTTGGTTTAAGCTACCACTCTTTCAACTTAGTGGACTAAGGCTACGTTCACACTGCAGGCCTTGATCCTTATTTACGATTTTTTTTTTTATCCGTTTTTTTTTTTTTTTGCGTTGCTGTTCAATTTCCAAATATATGCAACTTGTATGTGATCTCCTGTGTGAACTGCATTCATACAACCTAAGTGTCCTGCATGCGCAGTTGAGGACGCAATGACGTCACAAGCAATCATGCTCTGCGTTTAAGGAAGTAAACATTTATAGTAGTGCTGGAGAACATCTAGCGAATTTTCCCAAACTTAAAAACTCAATCTTTCCAAGATGGTTAAACATAAATACTGATCTTCGCATTATCGTCCACCATTGTTGTTGTTTTTCTTGCCACGTTGGTGTAGCAAGAAGCAGCATAGTGACCTTTGTCGGGTATTATTGGGGTTCAGGTTGGATGAATGCGCCCTGGCTGTTCAGCAACAGGTCGCATTTGAAAAGATCAGATTCTTATCGGATTCATGACCAAGTAGCCAAGTTGTCTGGGTCGCATTGGAAAAAATCGGATCCGTGTTGTTCAGACTGACATGAAAAGATCGGATTCAAGTCGCATGTGGGCTGAAAAATCGGATTTGGGTCACTTCAGGTTGCAGTGTGAAAGTAGCCTAAGCGTGCTGACAGTAACTGTTTCTTTGTATTTGTAATCTTGTTATTAATAATTTTCTTATGGTTATTGGAATAAATTCTGTTAAATACTTAAAGATATATTTTCTTCTTTTGCATTTTTACAAGCATATTGCTTTTATTTACACCATGTTTTTTTCTCCCACACTGTTTATATTTGATCACTGCTGCTTTTTATGGAATGGAAATGTTCATTTACTGTCTGAAAAGCTGTAATAATCAAATTTAGTTTTGTATACACTCTATGTATAAAAATGATAATAAAAGTCTACAACAAAGTCTAAGTTTAAGTCTTCTCAAATAAAGTGACTAATTGAAATAATACCATAATAATAATTGACATAAAAAATGGTGGGAAATAAATATTCAATTACCCACAAACACGCAGATGTATGGCGCTCACGGACCTGTGACCCTAAAATTCCACATCCTCTAGTTTTAGCCTGTTACGCCCAGGTCAACTCCATAGTTATATTAACTAATTTTAACCATTCCACATTCTCCATGAGTCCTACGAACTTTATCATTCACAGACGTGCTACGTGTCCAAAAACATGGAGCAACTCCAATTCTCTGTTCTACACTGATCCACTTGGCTCCAATCCCTTAAAAGAATTTGGAGCGGACCTCCATGCTGTTACCACAGATGCAGTAGACGTTTCTTTTTATTTATGTTTGGAGGTGGTCTGCAACTTACCTGACACATACAGGAGCGTACGATATGGAATCTCTTCTGTCCTCTATTTGTTTACTTTATTAATGGCACCTGTTCAAACTGGTTATCTGTATAAAAGACACCTGTCCACATTATCTAGTCTGACTACAACATCCACCATGGACATGTTCAAAGAACTATTGAAACATACCAAGAAGAAAAATGTAGATCTGCAGTGGGCTGGAACATAGATTCTACAAAGGGCAAGCAGGTTGGTGGCAATAAATCAACTGTGGAAGCAGTTGGCAGAAAATCAAGATATACACCATTGATAATCTCCCTCCATAGCAAGATCTCATACTGTAGAGTCAAAATTGTCATGGCAACAATGAGTGAAAATCCCAAAACTACACAGAGGGACCTAATGAATGACCTGCAGAGGGCCGGGATAGAAGCAACAAAGGCTATCAGTAACACAGCACATTAATAGGGAATCAAAGTATATGTCCAGGCCCATTTGAAGTTTACCTGAGACCATTTGGATGATCCAGCAGAAAACTGGGGGAACATCATGTGGTCCGATGAAACCGAAATAGAACTTTTTGGCACAAACACAACTACTTGTGTTTGGAGGAACAATAATTATGAACAACATACCTGCTGTGAAGCATGGAGGTGGAAGCATCATGCTTTGGGGTTGTTTATATGTAAAGGGAACGAGAGGACTGGTTCATTTGAATGGACAAAATGAACAGAGCCATACATCATGATATTTTAAGACAAAGCCTCCTTCCATTACTAATTAGCACTCTCTCTACAGTGCGTTCAAACCTGGTACGGCCTTACAGGAAACATTTGACCTCTGTCATTGCCAATACAATTTATGCTACAAAGTGTTCAGTTAAACATTTGTTATTGATCGAATACTTATTTTGAATTACCTATTTATACTTTGATCAACTATTTAATAAACCTACAATGTGATTCCCTGGATTTATTGTTATTTTGTCCGGCAAAGTTGAAATAAACTTTTGATGTAAATAACAGAACTCTCCTATCTAAATTTCTAAGTAGTAGAACTTGCACAATCAATGACTGATGAAATATCTTGTTGCCCTGCTGAATAAAGCAAGACATTTCATAGCCTTTATGTTTTATTCCCTGAGACATATACCTGCATTAAAGGCTCTGATGAGGACAGTTTTGTTTGCTGATCAAACAGACTTTCTGTTTTAATAGCTGTCTTTCCACAATTGATATGACTTCGTATTTTCCCATAATCATATTAAATGCTTGTTCTTTGACCTTAAGTTAGTTATACCTAGAGGTAGAATGATAAATTAAACCCCACTCTGTATATATATGTTCAGGAACTGAGCCTAAACTCTTCCAAACACACAACCAACTCATTTATTTCTACAGTTTTTCATCAAATTTATTATTAGTACTATTTCTTTTTTACATTTTGCTAACATAATTTCCAATCAAACAGATGCAAGACATCTATTGGTTAAAATAAAATTTAAAGTGAGCAGCGGCTTCACTTTCAGGGTGTCCACATGAAGCACAAATTTGGCAAAACTGCTGCTCTCCTTCCATCACTGCTCGGTGGAGATCTAAATATTTTTACACAGGCCACGCAGCTGAGGACATAGAAGCTCATAAACACTGGCTGCCCTCTGCAAAACCTGGAAAACATTATCACAGCCTCAGGTGAATGAAGGTGAGATAGACCCATTTCTAAATAGGAATCAGGAAGTGTTGAATTGTTAGATATTTACAAACATGTAGTCTGAAACAACAAAGTTACAGGTGACCAAGCATAAATAAAGTTTTGTGACTCGTTGATGTAATTTCTGTTGTTACAAGCACTTCAAATGGATTAGAGTAATTCATGTAAAGATCATTTACCAGTTACAGTATCGATTGTTGAGATCATTTAACAGTTACAGTATCTATTGAAAGATTGCAAATCCGTTTTTCACTTAGTTGCATTTCTACTTTTTTTGTTCATAACCAAGGGGTTAAGATTGTGTAGTTAAAAAGATGTTGCATTATGAAAGAGGATCTCTGCCACAAGAAAAAGTCATTTGCTTACTTGCCTATAGGAGCTGCTAAGAGGAGTTGAGAGAATGTATTTTTTAGCTCAGTGATATCATTGATACCTATGAAAATAAGCCACAGATGAAATGAAAACTTAGTCATCATCTTCTCTGTTCCAGATGCACATCTGTGGCACGGTTGATGAAAAATGCAAAGCAGGAAAATAGGTTTTGTCTTTAGCAGGTGCCTATTTAGTTTGCATACAGTATCCTTTGAATATGCAAAAGGAAAATAAATCTTCTGTAGAAATTTTTTGACCATCCTTATAATGGAAAAAGGAGACAATTTAATGTCCAAAGGTCTCACAGATTCAAATGAGCAAGGCAGAGGATAAAAAAGATTATCTAAATATGAATTGCTAAGGCTATGGTCAGTGTGTTACAGAATATATTGGAGTATGGAGCTTCCCTTTTCCACCAGTAATTATCTTCACAATGTTTCCAGAGCTCAATTTTAACTAATATATATAATTATTGATGTAAGATTGTAATAGAATTAAACCATAATTAATTTTATTGGCATTTCCATCTATCCATCCACTAATCCAACATAGCACCCATTCTTAACTTCTTTATAGCTGAAGGTTGTGGACTTCCGGCGTTGTTTTTTGGCTGAGCCCAGGATCAAAGGTTCAGCCATTTGGTGATTTATAGTCTAACAGAAACATTCCAAAGTCTGTTCTCTGCCTAAGGCACTATGTAAACCCCGCCCAGCAATTCCAGTGCAGAGCAGAGGGTCAGTTAAGGAGAATGCATTAAAGGGGCTGAGACACACCTGTGGGCAGTGTTGGGAAAGTTCTCTTTCTACGTGAACTAGTT
>NW_015150502.1:64104-67155 GCF_000732505.1 Cyprinodon variegatus
GTGGGGCCACCACATAAAAAATTGGAGACGAAAGGGGATGGAGTCATGGGCGCTTTCTGTCCTTTTTGTGGGCATAGCCCTGTAAGCAATCTCCATTCCCATTGATTTCTCCCTTACAGGGATTTAATTCAGTTCAATTCAGTATATTTATGTTATCTCAAGGCACTTTACAGAGACAACTCAACCAGATCATACAATCAGATTTATGGGGTTAAATTCCTGCCAAAAACCATAAGAGTGTGTTAAGCGATCACGATAGTGAGTGAGTGTTAGTGGTACATACATACATAGCTAGTGGTTAGAGCAGTTGCCTTGTGCTCTGAGAAGGTTGCAAGTAACCTGTTCGATCCCCACAGCCACAACCTGCACTCTGGGTCCCTGAGCAAAACCCTTAACCTCACACTGCTCCTCAGGTGCCACACAGTGGCAGCCACTGCTAACCAAAGGATGGGTTAAATGCAGAGATAAATTTCTCCAATGTTAGATCAATATAGTTCAGTTATTATTACCATTTATAGTGCAAATAATAATCACAACTGTGAATTTCATAACCGAAAGATCGCATAGCTGTGATTACGGATGTGTATGATTATTCAAGCACTCTTAATGCAGGACCTTGTGCAGCAATTGAAGCCCCCTCTAACCATCTGTTTGGTCTTGCAAAAAAATTACACTCCCTTGCTCTATTTAGGGGGCATTTCTATCAGTCGGGGGAGCTGCTACACTTGTGGCTATACTAGTTTTTGGCAGGAATTTTACACCATACACATTGGTTCAAAGTTTTCTATCTATGGGAAACCAGCTGATTGCATCCCCTCATTGACTCAACAGGAATCCCTCACACCAAGCATGCCTGTAGCGATAGTGGAGAGGAAAAACTCCTTTTTAACCCGAAGAAACCTCCAGCAGAACCAGGCTAAGTGTGAGCAGCGATCTGCCAAGGCCAACTGGGGTTCAACGAGACAGAAGCAGACACACAGAAAGAAGCAGAGACAAAAGAGGGTAATTGTTAGCCAGCTCCACTCTCGGCCCCAACTGGGAAACACATCCAGGCAGACTAGCTCAGAGCCAGCTCCCATGTCAGAGGAGGAAGAGCGCACAAACAGTTAGTCACAGTCAGAGAAACAGGACTAAACACTGAAAAACAAGGTCAAGCTCCAACATCTACAAACAAAAGGGTTGATAGCAGCAGCATCACTTCCTGCAGAGAAATGTGATCCATCTATATTTGGAACACGCCCTCTGGTCCCTTTTCTTATGGAGAGTTACAAGTTTCTCTCAAATAATAAATTCTTCTACAGAAAAATGTTTTAAAAGAAGAAACCTCAAACCACAGACATGTACTGAGGAATCAATGTTTTATTTCAGTGTTGTGTTGGTGAATAATCGGAGATGGTCAAACATGAAAAGACAATACAGACAGTTATTACAAAGAGAATAAGAGCAGGCAATACCAGTACATAGTTAAGCGAGAGCTGGGTTACAGTCAGGGTTATCATTGTGAAAGTAAACATTCATTTTAATGCTTTCATCAAATGAATGCTTGTTATTGACCGAACTGATCTTGGCATTATATTTCAAGTCGAGATGATAAAACAAATTTCATCATTTCATCCACATTCATAATATACAGACAATAAGGCTGAATATCCAGCAGACAAGGTCTAAATTAGGAAATATTTAGCCCACTTTTTATAACACCATCACTAACGAGAGAAAAAAATAATAATCTCAGCTGATTGTTGGATAAAAAACAAACTTTCACACCTAGCAGCACTTTTGGTTGCTACAATCAGAAAATTCAGCAATAACAGGCTTTTAATAAGTACAAAAAGAGAAAGAATAAACAACATATTCTGCTTAACATGCAACTATTGGAGGGTTTTTAGTAAAACTTTCAATCTGATGCAGCTGGATCGATTAGCATTTAAACAGAAACTGAATGAGTTGTACTTGTATTTAAAAAGCTACTTATTGCAGCTTTGATCCAGTTAGCTGCATTAAATGTTTTATCGTAACCAGCTTAGGCCCTGTTTGCACAATAAGGATTTATTGAAAATAATTATTTTGGCGATTCTTTTAATTTTCTGCATGACGTTTGTAATTGCAATCTGCATGCAAATGGGACTATTCATGTGTAAGGGGTTTAATTCCACCCCCCACCAGTAGTAGGTAGTAAACTCAGTATTCTACAGTATAACTCAGTATTCTATAATAACAAACTGTTATTATGAATTTATTTTGTTTGTTTTTTTTCTTTCTACTCAACAACAGAGATGAGGACATTTTTAAAACATTACACTGTAGAATCCATTCCCAAACTGCTCAGAGAATGTGTGCGCTTTTATCGTGCACAGTAGAACAGTATAACCATAGCTAAACTTATTCACAAAAAAAAACATTGTGTAAATAGGGCCTAAACTGGGCTGGTTTCGATTATGAAGTGTAACAGTAAGTGTTTTTAAACTAGCTAGCTTTTGTGTTGTTTCTCTATAACATGACTTTATATTAGAAATTAAATAAATAAACAGTAAAATAAATAACACCGCATTCCAACCACAAAAGACAAGACAAACACATTTGATCAACACGACTCAATGAAATGTACAGAAAAAAAATACGGGCACTTAAGAATTTCAATGCACATGTTGGAAAAAACACAATCAATCAGTAAGACTGAACGAGTACATGAATGATAACTAATAAATGGAAGTTAGAAGGTAGGGGATAGTTTATCCTAAACACGGGTAGATTTCTAACATAGTGCTTTTGACTTCCTCACACTGAGGACAGTATTTTGTAAACCACTGAAAGATAGGACAAGAGGTGTGGTTAAAATGTATGTGGGCTTAAAGTCGTAGGGAAATGAGCGTTCCAAACATTGCATTTCCAAATTCACCCGAGTGGTGCTCGACTTTACACGAGCGAATAAAGTGAATGTGATTGGTCCTTTGTCAAGGGGGCGGGATTGTTGTGGTGGAAGGTTCGCAAGCAAGTTTGCTTGCATCTCGCTAACCAGTTAGCAACTTAGTGATAGTAGGTTCGCAATGG
>NW_015150502.1:67608-77839 GCF_000732505.1 Cyprinodon variegatus
GGACGGAACTCAACGAGAAAGTAAGTGATTCTTATTTCTTATTTCAACTGTTGCATATATTAGCTGCAACATATGAATCAAGATGCTATGACCGAAAAAATTTTGATTGACAGATGACCATTGATATATGATTGGCCGAATTTAGGTGTTCAGGCTGACATAGAACTAACTGGCCTGCATAAGATAACGAAAAAAAGAATAAAAATTTTGGAACAATATCATGTGATAAACATTACATTTATATACATGTTTAAGCCAGAATGATTTGACATTTAATATGACTTCCCTACGACTTTAAATGTTTGCCTCATTGTTGGCATAATTTAAATGTTAAAACATTTAAAGATTCATGTATTTGTTGGTCCGTTTCTCTAATTCACTAATCTGACAGTAAAACTTGCTGAAGATAAAGGTCAGCATCATAACTGCAGACCATTGACAGACCAGCACATCTCAGAACAGGCAATGGAACTGCCAAGTCTGAGGCCTGCTTTATTATAGTTTCTCACTTATACCATGTTTAGGCAGTATATAAAAGTGAACTTAAGAAACAATCATAATTTTCTATTTTATGCATTGTTACAAAAATACAGACCCAAGTGTATTAAATTAAGTTATAAGGTTTAGCTGTTTGGATACTTCACTGGCAGATGACTGTTAGCGGGACAGCCAAAATCTCAATTGTTTGTCAAGGTAAGAACATTATATGTTTGGACCAGAAACGGGTTTTAAAAAACAATAAACATTTTTTTTCTCATTATGTTTGCAGTTTCCTCTCAGCAGAGGTGGGTAGTAATTAGTTGCGTTTACTCAGTTACATTCACTTGAGTAACTTTTTGAGAAAAATGTACTGTAAAGAGTAGTTTTTCTGGATCGTACTTTTTACTTTTACTTGAGCAAAAATAAGAGGGATCACTACTCTTACTTGAGTAAAATATCTGACTTTCTAACCATCATAAGTGACTTCAGTCAATAAAGAACAGGCTTGTTTTAAACAAAAATGCAACCAGAAAGACAAGCATCTACAATTAACGCTTCCTTGCTTTGATGTTCTTTTTCAATTGCTGGTCCTTCTGTTACATCTGGAGATCAAAAGGAAGTAAAGGTTTACTAAATCATGTTTCAGGAAGTTATTTGACATACTCTAATCTACATACAAAACATACTACCAATAATGAATACAGCGATTTTATTGCAAAATATCTTGCCGTTCATCCAAATGAAATTGTTGTTAGATTATTTATTTTATTATATTAAGTCACTTTAACACTTTTTTCATGTTTGCAGTGAAGAAGATAAAACAATTGTGTTAAAGTAACAAAATATGGTTGCATTTTTTTTCTATGGTACAATTTTTGGGTAGTCTACCCACCTCTGCTTCTCCGTAATGAAACCTACCAGCAAACAGATCTAGTTTATTGCTTTAAAACTCTTTGAAAGTCAAAAAACGAAATCTGTTTAATTGTTACATGCAAAATACAAACATTGGTTACCTCTTTTCACACTTAAAGAACAGTTTTCTATCACCATAGAAACTCTCATGTAGATAAAGGTTGCAAAGGCAGCAGAACATAAACAGGTAAGAAGGTATAGGCCTTGTGTTCATCAGCCTGATTCCTACTTTAAAGCATAAGCTGTTGTTATGGACTACCCTTGGTAAATTCTGCAATGTATTGATTCTACAGATTTGTGCAATGAAAAAAAATTCCTCAATCTATCATAGAAGGCAACTTGACTTCAAGGTAATTCTAAATGCTTCGATGGAAAGATGTGCAGTAACATCAGGAGCATGCTTCTCCAACACTGAGGTATTGTCTCTTAATGAGAGGACATGTGTTATTGTACAGTTTGAAGTCAAAAGTATAGAGTTTTAAACCATTTCTAGAACTGTAGACATTAATGAAGAACCCAAATCTGAACAATCTAAGCCCAGCCTTCTCTTGACAACTGCTGAGACAATGAGCAGATATATTGTATATATCAGTGATTTCAGGTGTTGATTTACCCCATAATGTTTAAGATGTTTTAATAAATATATAGAGTAGATTTATAGAGCTTTTTCGTTTCCCTGTTTAATATACAAGCACACACACATCAAGCACAGAGACGATGCTTTTGGTCAAAGGCGTTACGTCAATCCCATTTGACGATCCAAACAATCAGAAACTTTTTCAAGCAGTTTTAAGATGAAAAATCTACTGTTCAAGATCTTATGAGGAAAAATAAACATTCCATAATCAAAACAATCCATATGTACAAAAAGTGTATAAGAAGCTAAAAGTGGTCCATGGCGAACGACTAACCCACATTTCAAACTTATGTCTCTCAACCAGATTGGAGCCTTGATTTTGCTGACTGGATGTTTTCTCACGCTCAAGTTAATTGACGTTTGATTGATTTAGCTTGCTTGGACTTTTTTTGGTCAGATTTTTACATTTCCTATCACACTTCATCTGAAAAGAAGAGCAGTTAAAGGTCATAGCTACAACTTTAATTTTCATTAAAACTATTTTTTTCCAAAATGAATACATCCAGAGAATGTCTAGAGTGGTGCAGAATAAAAGTATTAATTTTACTGAAAATAATAAGATATACAAAATTGTTTTATGAATTTTGATGAATTTAAAACCTATAAATATTTATCAATGCCAGTCATGTAAGGATACACTCAGGTGTATCAAGATCCTAGTAGCGCTTTAATATAGGTGATAATTGCTTCATCTCTGCAATACGTTTCTCCAATTCAAGCCAAAAGGAACAAGGGTGAACATCATTAAGGTTTTAAACATTGGTGAAGACAAGGAAGCAAAGGGCCACAGGAGCCACTGGCAGGTTACCACTCATCTTCTGAGAGGTAAGTTAATATTTACTAATACTAACCTGGCTAACCGTAAGGAACGACAGTTGGTTACTGGACATAGAGAGTCAAACTTTCAGGGCCTGGCTGGAAAAGTGGTAAGTCACCCATCCTGCAAACAGAAGGCCTGGGTTCTTATCCCAGCTGGGGGGTGTGAGCTGCCAGTGTGGGTCCTTATGCAAGAGCCTTCAAACTAATGCCTGCTTTGGGGGATTGGTGGCCTAGTGGTTAGGGCGTTGTGCTTGGAGTTCTGAGTTCGAGCCCAGACTGCCGTTCTTGCTCTCTGTGCTAAGACCCTTAACGCCACACTGCTCCCCGGTCACCACACAATGGCAGACCACCGCTCCCCATGGTGATGGGTTAAATGCAGAGAGTTAATTTCAGTGCTCTGTACTTGTGACATTGTAATGACAATAAAACGCTGGAAAAAAAGAAAAAAACTTGTAGCTATAATCTTTAAACTGACCGTTTTGGTTTAAAACAATCTGGGCACTAACCTGAAAAAAATCGTTATTAACCTGGAAAAACAACAAATATAATAACTATCGACCCCTTTTACCACGCTGGACATTTCTTTTGTCTTTTACATAAAATACATCAAGGCAAAACAAAGTAAAATTATCAATAATTTAAATAAATATCTCAACGTTTGCATTAATTCCATCTCATCATCATAGATTTAGGACATAATGGTTTCCATTTGACATTGCTCTTCATCCTCTTTGAAACCATTTATTTTGCTCGCTTTCAATACTGGATCGTTCAGTCTTTTCCAGACTGCTGTAGGTGAAGGCAGACATCTTGAATTTAAAAATAGGAATCCATTGTTGCGCAGTTTGCATTTCTCCCATTCTGTAGAAATGCATTGTTGAAGGGGCTGACATTTCATCCTCATATTTCATGCTGGCTTCATTCTTTTATACCTTATCCCAGTCACTAATATTAGACATCTCCTCTGAAGTTCACATAATGGAAGGACGCAGGCTGAACGTTTACCTTGGTATTTCTTTTCTTCGGTAAATCCATCAGGACAGGTTCATGCTATTGATGAATGGAATTAAATATTGTGAGAAGTACATTTTCCCTCCCACCACTGCCCTGCTGGTCCACCTTTCCTACTTGATCCTCACCATTTCAGTTTGAGTCTTTATCATTGTAGGTAGCGGTAGACTTTAAAGCAATGGTTACCAGAGTCGGCGACCACCACATGTCCGTCGGAGGTCAGCGCCAGGCCCTGTGGTCCATACAAAGGGTCTGCTGATGTGTTGATGTAAGACAGGAAGGAGCCACTACCATCAAAAACCTGAAAAATTGAAAATGTTAGTTATAATTGGGGGGTTTTAGCACCATTATGCAATGTAACCCCCATAACTTAGTGTTGTACCTGTATTCTACTGTTACCCCAATCAGCTACAATGATGTTCCCATTTATATCCACAGCCACACCAGTGGGAGCGTTGAACTGGCCATTACCTTCCCCGTTTGAACCAAACTTCAACACCAACTCGCCCTCTGCAGTAAAAACCTGACAGGACAAAAATATCATACGGTACACAGTGATAAGTTGTGTTGTTTCTTTCATTAGTTAAAAAAAAGAATAAATGCAGTCTGTTTGACACCTTAACAGAGTGGTTGTGAAAGTCGGTAACAATGATCTCATTGTTCTTGTTCACCGCCGCAAAGTGTGGACCTTCGGGACAAGAGAACGAAAACAACAGCAATCAGATGTTTTCATTTGAAATGTTTTGCCCTCTTTAAAGGCCTAGCCGACGATTTAAAAGATATTAATTAACACTATAATACACCCAGATTTAAGAATATTTTGTTATAATTATTGATAAATGTATTTCTGTTCTGTTGAATCCACTGATATAACGTTAAACTGAATATACAACAGCTCAGGGGGAAAACATATTTTGCCAGAGTTTAAAGGTTTACCTGCAAACTGCTTGTCACCATTGCCCCGACTCCCAAACTTGGCAATTAGTTTGCCAGTAAGCTGGAAGATGAAGACTGTACAGGCCTTGTTGTCAACGACGATCACGTGACCATTTTGGTCCACAGAAACACCTTTTGGCCCCATGAGTCTTCCAGAGCCAAGTTTCGCCTTCGACACAGCAAATACAACAGTTATGTCAAAAATCCTAACCATCCATGATGGAAAAGGAAAGGAAAGTATCAGGCAATCTATGGTACTACCTTAAACTTGCCCTCGCAGGAGAATATGCTGACCCACTTGTTATCATAGTCGGCGATGATTATGTCGCCACTGGGGTGCACAGCTACTCCCGTTGGTCTCTGCAACTGGCCAGGAGATCGTCCACGTACCCCAAAACGAGTCTTAAACTCACCCTCATTGGAGAAAATCTGTTGGAGGGAATTTTATAAATTGTAAAATAAAACTTAGCTTGCCCTTATTAGCCCTTTGAAAGTTCTCCAGTCCAGAGAAACTGAGTTATACCTGAACACACTGATTGTTGCTGTCAGCTATCAGAATCCTGCCGTTGGAGGAGGCAGCTACTCCTTGAAGGTTTGTAAATTCGCCTTTATTTCTACCTTTGGTTCCTTTAAAACAGGAAAAAAAAACAAGAAGTTATCTGTTTAATCTTGTATGATATTTTCAATTGTTGTACAAACTTAAAACTTGTTGTACAAACTTCGAAAAGCTTCTATCAGTGAGCCCCAGGGCAGCTGTGACTAAATTGTAGTTTACCATTATCAGTGTGTTAGTGCGTGGGTGAATTAATGAATTAATGAATTTAGTTGTTAGGTCTATTCAATGAAGATTATAAAGTTAATGTGTGTGCATATGGAACATTGGAGAAATGAGATGCTTCACTCTGTTTACTGCAAACTGTCATGCAACGGTGGTAGAAAATTGCTGATGTTTGTGCAAGGCTAATCACAGTTATCAGGAGACCACTCTATTCTGTGATTCAATCAGGAGCATTTTTTCCTATGACCTGATCAATTGCCTTGTCAGAAGAACAATCTATTTTGTAACCCACCCCATGTGTTATGATCTGCTAATAAAAAGGCTTTGCAGAGGAAGTCAGTCAGAGAGTAGATGTAGCTGAATGTAGCTCTCTCCTTCTGCAGAAGCCATTAAAAAATCCCTCTTCTGTGTAGACTCAGTTTCTCTTTTATGAACCTACATTTTTTAACCTAACATTTTGGTGCCGAAACCCGGGAGTCAAGATTCAATTGTCCAGGACCGTGTGGGACCAAGGCCAAGAATCTGTCGACAGCTGTCCTCCCTTCTCCGGACGGAGCCAGTTTGGTCCAGCCCTGCCCTGGGCATCTTGGTGACGACTCCCGCTGAGGACTGGTCTACATGGCAAAGGGTAGGCCTAAAGCTTTTTATCAAAAGTTGGTCTGGGACCATTTAAGTAACAGCTGTAATCGCAAGAATATTTGACGAGACCAAGTCTTGTTGACATATGTGGCATCTGGGTATTCTGTGCGTTTGAGTCTGGGACTCTGTGTTGTTCTCGAGATAGTAAGGTTTGCAGCTGCCGCAGCAGGGATATTTGACGGAACCAAGTTTTGTTGACAGATGTGACATCTGGGTATCCGGTGCGTGCAAGGGCCTGGAGTTTGAGACTCCAAAGTGTACACGTAACGATAGGTGTTTTGCATCTATATTGGTTAAAATAAAAAATATATAATAGACCTTAAAATAGGAGTAACTGTGTGAGAGTGTGTGAGGAAACAATCGAACCATTGGGTTCTGTTGTTTCATGCAGGGGTTTAATACAGTACAGCTCTTGTGGATGCAGAGGCAAGAATTTCTCACCTGAAAAGGTAGAAGCAGAAATTACCACAACAGTTTTTGGGTACTGTCCTGCTGAATAAACATCCAGTGCGTAGAATATCCTAGGTGTTTGTACTGGACTAAATTCCTTAAAATGGGTAAAGGTCAAAATTAATTTAGAGATAATTTAAACTCTACTATTAGAAGTTTGTAGAAGCGCAGGATCCAACAAAAAATAAACACTTGAATATATGGTTTAAAAAAAATATATGGGTTTGAGGGACGCCTCTATTCCAAAAATAATAAAATAACAAGAACTAAAGAATAAAATAACAAAAGAGAGCCAAGGAGGTAAAAGAATTAAAAAGGATGGGTTCAGGGAAGAGTATAGAGAAGATCATAAGGGGTCTTTTAAGTTGTTTGTGTGTCCAAAAGATAATGAAACACAGTTTAGAGGGAGACAGTTTGAATCTGCAGCCACGGGGGGGGAATGTCGGTGGAGCATTGATCCAACTGACAGCCTTCCTAGTGCATCTGCAGGGTCTCCAAAATTATTAGGTTCGGAACCAAAAAATTAAAAATAAATAACCAACCAGAAAATAATTTTAGTCATGCAAGCTACATACAGGGAATGAAAAAAATTAGAGGGGTTAAAATTGTAGATGTGTATGGAGCATGGGGGATATTAAATGCATAAAAAAAACATGACTAGTTCTAGCAATTAATGGACAGGCAGTTAGACTTATATGCTATTCAGGAGCCTGTAATACTTGTGTTAAAGATAATGTAAATACTCAAACCATCTAAAAGGCAATTTTTTGTAAAATCAGCAAATGGTCAAACATCCTAGGAATTGATGTCAAGGGCAATAGAAATAGAAGACCTTCAAACAGGAAAAAGGTTGCAAGGTTGCATGTTTTTGTAGTAATATCACCAACTCACCCCATTAATCTGTTAAAGTGAGACTTGATGGATAATTAGGCATTGCAATTTTCCCCACACTGGGGGGAATGAAGGCTGTATGAATAATACATGTAATGGTTTTGCAACTAAATTCTTCTGTGTTTTATGCAACATGCCTAGCATTTCTACTCCATGTCTATTTTTCCAACTATGGAAACAACCTTATAAAATTCTGTTCAATGTAAACCCCCAGGTTCAAGATTTAGCATGTGTTAAAATAACTCAGCATTCTTTGAAATCACAATCTGATGAAAATGATTTCAAAGATATTCCAAATGCTTTGTGGTCTACAGGAAAAATTGATGTAGGACTGTTGACAACTGTAGATCCAGTTGAAATAGTTCCTAAATTGCAATACAGGCCAAGGATAAAACAATATCTGCTAAAATTTGAAGCATAGGAAAGTATAAAACCAGTTATAAAACATTTTAGTGGGTGCTGAAACAAGTCTGTTGCTTGGGCCATGTTATTTCAGAAGAAGATAAAAAGCTACAAGAAGAGTGTAAAAATTGTAATAGCAGGAGCATAAGCCAGTAACTAAAGAACAAATGTCTTTATAGAATTGTGCAGTTACTGCAGAGCTTAGATTCCACATTATGAGGAACAAAACTCAGCTTTTCTTAAGTTTTTTTTATGACACTTGTAGCTATGTCAGAGACAATTTAATGGATCCCAGAAGTAGAACAGCAATTCACAAAGTTAAGAGTAGAACTTTTCTCAGCAACTGTCTTAGCTCTGCAAAATTATCAAAAACCGTGCATCTAAGTAGTTGACAGTTAAGCAAGTTATATGACCTCTGTGTTGTTACAGTCTCATGGTGATAGGCTCATACCTGTAGTGTCCTACTCTTAATGGTTAAAGAGAACCCGTGGAAACAGTAGGTCCCCTATATTCTTATTTTTTTATCTTTATTATATTGTGTAGTTGGATGTATGTATATATATAAAACTGTGACTGAAGCGTGTAACAAAAGTAATTTCCCTCTGGGATAATTAAAGTCTTTCTGATTCTGATTCTGATTGAAAGCAGCAGCTATTTTGAGCCATGAGTTTATCATGTCTCCACAGGAGGGATATTGGGTATAGTATGTATAGTAAAACAAGTATTTAATCCAACTGCAGGATCAAATAACATTTTTTTTGCAGAACATGTCTCACATGTTGCGAAGAACATGTAATCTGCCCAGAGCTCCTTTTGTTTCCCCACAGGAAGGCCTGAAGCCTGGAGACCAAGTGCTGATTAAAATCATCAAGGGGAAAATTGGGCAGCTCCAAGGTGTGAAGGACCCTACATTGTGCAACTAGCAACTCCAACCGCTGTGAAGATCCAGGAGAGAGACACTTGGATCCAGCAGAGTCATTGTAAGCTGATTAAAGACTTTCCCCAACAGGAAGCCCAGTTACCTTCACAGGGACCCCACGACTAAGGTAGGGATCTGTGGTGAAGCCCAGCTACAAAGGGATTAAGCAAATTAGAGCTTTTCCTCTCAGCGCTGGTAAAGAAACCAACCTAACCCAGTCCCTTAGCGTACTGGTTAGTGGGTGCTTCCTTGGAGGAACTGGTGAAGCTGGGAAAACTAAAGTGGCTCTGCTGCTTGATGGTGACCATTGGACTGGTGCTCTTCAGGACTCAAATTGACCGCCAGAAACAAAGGAAAACCAGAATGGTTTTTGATGGATCCAAACCAAGTCATCTCTACAGTGCCAAGATGTGGTGGCAGCATTCCAAGCGCGTTGCTGAAGGTTTGAACAAAACAGACTGTTCACACCTCCGGTGCAAGTCCATCACTATGGACAAGTTGGTTCACCATGGTATCATGGTGGCAGGTGCTGATGAAGATAGCTTTACCATTTGTAGGATTGTTCTTATATTTTTCCTTTTTATTTGTTGCTTAATAGCATGCCTCCAGTCAATGATTCAGAGAATGATAGGATCCACTCCAATCCAGTATTCAGCTGTAACTTATGTTCAACTCCGCCAAGATGCTGGTGAGGATACTGATGGTGTGGCAACGGTGTAATCTGTTACAGGGATAATGATCGCTTCCTAGGGAAGGATCGGGTAGGAATTTTCCCTCTATTGGAGAGGTTTTGCCTACTCAAGGGACAGGTTTTTGAAGCTTTTTACATTCTTAATAAATTTAACATTTTTGCTTAAGTTTTACATTTTAATCTTTTTCATATTTTTGGTTTTGCATATTAATCTTTGATTACTGAATTTCCTATCTGCAATGCATTTATGATGTGTGTAGTAAAAATCTTTTTAGAAGTGCTACATGCTGATGTTTATATGCACAACAGGAGGGAAATGTTAGGGTTATTCAATGATGATTATAAAGTTAATGTGTGTGCATATGACACATTGGAGAAATGAGATCCTTCACTCTGTTTACTGCAAACTGTCATGCAATGGTGATAGAAAATTGCTGATGTTTGTGCAAGGCTAATTACAGTTATCAGGAGACCACTCTATTCTGTGATTCAATCAGAGGAGCATTTTGTCCTATGGCCTGATCAATTGTCTTGTCAGAAAAACAATCTATTTTGTAACCCACGCCATGGCCTAATAAAAAGGCTTTGCAGAGGAAGTCAGTCAGAGAGTAGATGTAGCTGAATGTAGCTCTCTCCTTCTGCAGAAGCCATTAAAAATCCCTCTTC
>NW_015150502.1:78873-98305 GCF_000732505.1 Cyprinodon variegatus
ATAACTGAATTGTTCTGTTTTTGAGAGAATTGTTTTACTCTGTAAAGACTGTGCAATTCAAAGCTTTGAGGCAAGGCAAATGTATTTATAAAGCACCTTTCAATAAAATGACAATTCAAAGTGCAAATTCAGGAGTTCTAACCTATTTTGAAGATGAGATCATCCTCGATGGGGTTCTGAGTTTTTCGTCGTGGGGTGCCCAAAGCACTGCTGGCCCTCTTGGAACCTTTCTTCTTCTGACCGGGGGACTTTCCTCGCCTCTTTGCTCCATCTGAGGAGCCTGTGGATGGGGTGGCGTGGGCTGCAGAGTTAGTTGCTGTTGTTGTGGAGGGAGACACCTATGAAACAAAGAGAAAACAGAAAATACAAGTTGTATCAACTTTAGGTTTTTCCATAGATGATAGCGTCGATGAATAAAGTTAAGTAAATTACTTCTACATTTTTCCCCAAGATATATTCATAAATATTTAAAAAAGCTTGACTCCAAACAGATCTTTTTATTTTCAGAAAGTGGATAAATATTTTATTACGCTTTGCACTACTAAGGCATACTCGAGTCTGAGTTGATTTCAGATCTCACCTTCTACCTCAATTATTGACAATTTAAATAGGTGTCTTTTTAATTTAAATAATAATTTACATCACATTCTGTCCTTTTCGTTGATTTACGGACTCAAAATGGGAATTCGTCGTTTGTGTTCATTTACAGGTGTAAAAATCAGGGGGTTTTTTTTAGCAATGACCTGTTGATTTCTAATCACAGTCAGTTACTAAGCGGGAAATTTGCCAACAAACTAGTTATTTGAAATATTTCTGTCGAGCATAGCAATTGTCTCCTTAACAAGTTACATTCTCAGGGGTTGGGTTTAAAAGCAAAGCTTTCCTGAGATTGATCAATCAATAAAACCTTAGGATTTAATAGTTTTAAGTGCTATTTGAATGTTGTTTTAAATATGAAACGGAAACCTTTCACAAAACTGTCTTTGAATAAAGAATAAATAAAAGCTGGCACTAAGGCCAATCTATTTGTGTCATAGCTTACATTTTTTTTATCTAAATTTATATAATTCTTAGAAAATTTACTGCCTCATTAAATAAAGCCGGCTGCTATATGCTCCTTTATGAGGAATCCAGGTATTTATGGTAATGCATTTAGGCATTCAGAGTAGATACAAAGGAACTTTATAAACTTAAGACAAAACATTTTGTTTTCTATGTTCTTTTTTCTGTATTATAAAGACTGAATCCAAATGCAGAGGAATCAGGACGATGAGAAGGTCTGACCCACCTCGACCTCTACCTCCGAGGCCTTGGCGATGGTCAGTTTGAAGGGACTTCCTTTGATGTGCTGGTCGTACAGACGGAGAGCCAGAGAGAACTCGCCCTCCTTGGGCACCGTGTAAACAAACTCATAGGTACCGTTCTTATGGTCCACTATCTCCCCATCGACAATGCTGCCATCGGGGGTGAACACCTGCATGGAGACACACTTTATTCAGTTTACTCAAACAATAGAGAGAATTATGCTGCACATTCTTGGGGAGAAATGAAATAAATCCAATCAGTTCATCATTCTTTAAAAATGCGTTTGAACACAATCCCAATAGAAGCAGTAAGCGTGTACTTTCTTTTCTCCATGACTATATTTCTCCATAGTATGAATGTTAAGGCAAACCTCAGCTGATAAGATGGCATTGCCGGTCTTGCAGGCTCCACCCGACTTGTCTCTTGTTACTATAGTAACTGAAGCAGGATGTCCCACAATGCACTGCTCCAAGCCGGAGCCCATGGCTTCACTCTGACTTGCCACAGCGCTGAGGAAGAAGGCAAAGATGAGGGCTAGATACAGAATGATATGAGTTTCGTTTTGAACTTCATGTATTTTTGTATGGTGTCACCTGGTTGTAACAATGGTCCCCAAGTTGTGGATGGATTTCCTCAGTCCGTCCGTCTCCATCACCAGATCCAGCTGGTCGTTCTCCTCCGGCTGGCACGGCATTCTAAGGATAGCCAGCTCCTTCAGCCTCTCCTCCAGCTCGTGCTCCGCCTCCAGGGTTGCCACGCTCGCCTCCTCTGCCAGAGCTTCCTCCGTCTGCGTACAGGTGGCCGTGATGTCCCCGTCTCCTCGGGTCAGGTTGTCTATCTGAGCTTGGAGGACCTAAACAAAAGCAGTCTTTGATGAATTAAAACCCCAATGGATAAAGAATGATAAGAGTCAACCTTAACCTGCAAGCAAATAAATCCTCTAACATCTATACGTACGTATCTATATATAAATGTATCACTATACATCATCTATAAATAAGTGGAAAAGTGCCGCCTTGCTTCAAGATGGGTCAAAGCTTGATTCCCAGCCAGGGGTCTTTCTGAATGGAATTTGCATGTTCTCCCTGTGCATGCATGGGTTCTCTCCAGGTACTCCAGCTTCCTCCCACAATCCAAAAACATGACTGGTTCATACGTCCAGAACTTATGTACTAATTCATCCTGTTTGCACCTTTTGTTTGAGCCCATATGTGACTTCGAGCTCCATAAGCAGAACGCTCTTCCGGACTTCCAGCTGCTTGTGCAGGTCTTCAAAGCTGGACTGGATGTCTTCTTCGATGGAAGCTCTCTGATTGGTAAGCTGTTGGAGAATCTCTCTGACGAATGACAGAGCATCTGAAATCTGGGGGAGTCTGGAGAGAAGACACACAGAGACAAAAGGTTAATATCAAATTGATTTAATTTAAGGCATTCATTGAATTTTCCTTAATTTGGTCTAGTCCATATTCTTATTTTTTAATACTCTGCCATATATTTTAATAATTCACTTAATCTTGTGTTTCCCAACATGACCACCAGATGTCAGTGTCTCTTATTTTACAAGATGTTTGTAGAACTCAGTGGTGTCTAAACTTTTTCTCTCTGAGCTTTGGTCAGGTTTAATTAAGTTAACACAGATTTTTTTTTTTTTTTTATAAATGAAACATACAAAAAATATTAGATTTTCATGGTGCGTCTTTGCATCCGTTCAGTGTTTAATTAAGCATGCCATATTTTAGTAAAAAAGATAAATTTTATCAGATTTTTGTCACAAAAGGGCTTAATAAATATGGTGTCAATATTTTTTTCCTTTTAGAGAAAAACATAAATTTTATATAACTTGTATCTTTAAAATAAATTATCCATATATTTCCTTTTTTATTATTAACTAAAATGAGTTAGTGAGTCATTTTTTTATTTAAAAATGTGAATTATACTCACAATTCATTTTAATAAGATTTAAGACTTTCTATAAAAATATGCCATAAAAAACAACATATTATGTCCATCTGCAGGAATTTCTAGTGCTGGAGAGCATCATATTTTTCATCCATTTTTTCAATTTAGGGGGGAACAAAAACTTGTCCCATAGCTTGTAAATGGCCCCAGGACCAGACTTCTGGGTGGAATCAATTATGCTCCATTATTGTTTCAAGCAAAATAACGCTTTTACAATTAATAAAAAAAAAACAACGAATCAAAATAAAAAATAAAAAAATACAGAAATGAAACTTTGATAAAACTTCATCAATAGGTTTGAAAGTAACTTAAGTCCTTTCTCCAATTTCCATTTTATTTTATATTTTATATTTTCAATTGTTTATATTTTATTTCTTTTAATTTTGGTATTTAAAATTCTCTTAAATTCTTTTTTCAGATGTTATGAATTGCATTCTTTGGAAATTGTTATTTTAGATCACTTTCTTGAAGGACTTTCCTTTGCAGTGATGAGCAAAGACACATTTTAATAGGTTTGCATGGACCTTAGCAACAGTTCTATTGGTTAATGTGCGCTCCAAGAGCCAGTGTTGGGCTTGAAGTGAAGAAAATACTTTCAAAAGAATTTAATTCACAAAAAAAAAGAAAAAGCTGCTGTATGCGGACACACTGTATATACTGTATATAAACCCATTCACAGTTAACTTCCATTGGCACTTTGTTCTCCTTTGGCTATTTGAGCTGATGTAAATTTCTCCACTGTGAGATCAATAAAGTCAATCAATCAAGAAATCAATAACCTTAATCAAAATAAGGAAAATATGAAAAACCTAACATTTCAAAATATCAAATCTGTAAAAAAAAAATAAATAAATAAATAAAAAGGAAAGAAAGAAAGTTAAAAAAAAATACATAAAAATGTTAATATATATGGGAAAACAGCAAATTTACTCCCAACCAGTTTTGGATTAAAAGCTTTTTTCAAAATTCCAAATCTTGGTTGCATTTCTTTGCTCACAAAAATAAAGGAACAGAATTCTCTCCATATTGCTCTAGCCTCAACCATATATTTATATTATCTATTTCTTTTTTTTTTTCTTTTTTTGTACATTTCAGATCAATTAAAGACATTCTTCTTTTTCAGTACTAAAAAATTGAAATGGCCATGTGTGCTGTCTGTAGCTGCCTTCAGCCTGTACCTGTTCTGGACCGCCCCCAGTCTCTCCTGCAGCCGGTTCCTGTGCTGCTCCAGGGCTTGGCTGAGCACCACCTTGGGGTGATCCTCGTGGGCCGGTAAGCAGTCCTCACACAGCGCACACTCACAGGCTGAGCAGTACAGGTCAGCCACCTGCAGACAGTGAGGAATTTAACCTGTGACTCACTTTTCAACAGAATTTAAATTGCTAAATTAAAACATTCAGTTTTCATTTGGCCATAATCACTTGTTTGGTTTCATTTCATGGTAAATGTTTACCAAATGGAAACATTGTTTCTGAAGACCACAGTTGGTACAGTTAGGATTATTCAGCATTCTCAGCAGAATGCTGCTTTAAACGTCTCCTTACCTTTCCTGCATGCTGCAGGCAGGAGTTCTTGCTGGGTGGGGCCTCCAGGACGGTGCACTCCTCACTGCTTGTGTCTGGGGAGTGTTGGTGGGCCTCCATCTGCGAGCGGCAGAGTGTTTGTGGTGGGGTGGAACCTCCAAACACACCCCTTGTTCCTCACCACAGCCAGGAGACGATTTCTGTTCAAGCAGAGGGTTTCCTGCTACTCGCTGCAATGGATTTCCCACCTTTCTCGGCTCTCTTTGTGGTTTATTCCATCGTACATTCAGGAGAAAGAAGGAAAAACTTAAATGGAGGCTGTTTGCACATTCCGAATCCAAAAAAGGTGTCCTTTGCTTCGGACTGTTTGGTTTTAGTCAACAATCCAAGTCCACAATTTCCTTCTGTGGATCTAAGTGAATTCTGTCCCACTTTCGGGTTTCCATATAAGTCATTCTTCTTGTTCCAGGCAGTTCATTGTCTGTAGAAACACCAATAAAAGAGAGAATCCAACTGGTTGGGAAGCTGGTTGCTTTCCCTCAGGAATCATTTAGGAAAAATGTATGCAGCTGATTTCATTTAAAGAGCGAGGAGGAATCCACTGATTCCTGCAGGGTAAAAATACAAAAGAATGTCAGGGATTAAAGATTTAGATGCAAAGACGAACATACAGAGAAACAAATAATGTAAGCTTTGACTACATGCTTTAATTTGTTTACATTGTTTACTGTAATCACTCTTCATGAAAATGAGTTAACATTGGTGATTTTACAATGACGACCTTACATTTGTAATGACAAAGATTTGCAATAAAAAATAATAATATATAAAAATATAATATAAAAATATAAAAAGCCTTCTGTTTGATTGCCTGTGATGTAGTGGTGAATTGTCTGGTAGACCCCCACCCCACTACCAGGGATAATCCCCGCCCCCTCTTCACCACATACCTCTCTGCAGTATTCAGCATACAATTGTTTTACTGAATAGTAAACCCATCATAAACTGTTGAGCTATCAGGGTGTTTCCCTTTCTTTCACCTTTGACCACTGCAGAGATGTACCAGCTTTCAAGGGGTACATGAAAAAATGGGTTTGAACAATAGATAGGTCACTATCTGTGGAGCAAATCCTGTTTTAAATCTCTTTATGTCAAAATTTCCTCTTAAATTAAACCCTAACTATAAATTGCTGTTTAACTGTTTGACTTTTAACTCAAAACTACTGAAGAGACTTGTAAAACATACTGCGACAGGGATTATGGCTGCTATGCGCTGAAGAAATGACAGAAATATGTTTACTGCAGGAAGCAGAGTACAGATAATCTACACCTTAGAAGCCACAGTAGTACCGTCAACATATCAGAACAGGCCTCAGAGATGATAATATAAACATGATCCTCTGGATGAACTTGTAAAGTCAAAAACTAATAAAGATCTTTAATGTAGGTCACCACACTGACTTCAAAGTGATGGAAAAAGGGGAGGGGAGGGACAAAGGTTGGGGTTTCCATGGTAACAGACTGCACAGAGTGGGATGGGGGTACGGTGACACCAACCTACAAGAAGAAATAGAACCAAAATATGAAACACTGACGGCTTCTTTAATCCCCAAAATCCTATATTTATCCTTTTGCATGTGAATGAGTTCACACTGACAGCACAGAGCCTCCTGCGCCGCTGGTTCACCTCTTCATCTGTGGAATGCATGTGATGATGATGCTGATGATGATGATTCAGATTGAAGCTACAGAAAAATGCAATTGAAATGCGACTTTCAACGTTAAAAACTCTGAGAGATGGTTTCAGAGTTAAATCAGGGCCGATTCATTAAAGCCCGTCGTTTATTGTGTCTCTGTGTAAAAGACAAGCCAATATTCAAGTGAATAATTTATAGAGAGGAGGGGTCGTGGCTTTCTGTTATTTGGCTTGTAATCCAGTTCTAACACCTCCTCCCCCTGAGATGTTCAGATCAGAGGACGCAGCCTTGCCACATACACACACACACACACACAGCTTTGTTTTCATGACATTTCATTGACTTGCATCTATTTAAATAATTATAACCAACATATACCTCACCCCAACTCAAAGGACATAACTTTACCATAGTGGGACCAGTTGAATGTCCCCATATGTACCTGTAAATCCCTGCATGTAGGGTGTTTTACAAAATACTTCCCCCACATTGTAGCTAAAACAAGACCACACACACACACACACACGTTGTTCTTGAGCGGAACAATTTCTCTAGTCTTACACACACATATTTCTATTCACTAATGCTCTGATGTTACAATGCTGCAAAGGATTGTGGGATTCGTCCTGGCATTGGGGTTGTGTGTCTGGTGATGGTCTGTGGCTGTTACAGAGCTGCAGACAATTCAAGTCCTTCATTCTTTCAGTTTACAAAGAAGAAATTCAGAGGAATGTTTGTAAAGAGCCTTCTGAATGTCTTGGTTGGGTTTATGCTCATTATAGCACGTATGTGTGTTATGTGACTGCAGATTTTATTAAAACATGTAAAAGTGTAAAGAAACATTTGTAGACATATTTAAATTTTTTGTTTGTTTGTTTTTTTAACAGTGTCCTGTCTGGCAATGTGGCAATAAGAATAATTGTCTTGATGCCAAAAAGAGAACCGATTTTACTTTCACAAGTGGAGCAGTACGGCAATTACCGTATAGCTCCACTTGTTTCATGCATATAAATTGCTTTGATATAATTATGCAGGGAGTTTTACAGTTTATATGGACACTGCAATGTAAATAGAACAGAAGAAGAAAAAGAAAAAAAGAGAGGAAAGATAAAAGAAAGAGGAGATAGAAAGGAGACAATGACAATGTAGACACATTTGGACAAATAGTTTGTTCCTAAGTAATTTGAACATTCAGGAGACAATAAATCCATCCACCCATGGTCAGATTATAACGACCTGCTGTAGTAATCCTAATCCCAAGCCAACAAACTCCTGCTCATTCAGGTACTTGAAAAAAATCAACTTCACTTTATAATGCACAGCTTGCTAGAACTTGCTGCCTTTAGTCTTGATACCATAGATTTGTCAACACTGGAAACATTTGAAATCGAAATAAGTCATTTTTTCTTAAAATAAGTACCTTTTCTTGAATTAAGGGAGGTAAGTGAGAAACTTTGCCAATGGAACAAGACAACATTAAAATGAGAAAACAAAAACTATTTCATGTCCTTATTTCAAGTTCATATCACCTAATTATCTTATTTTAAGAGTAAAAAAAACTCATTCCATTGGCGAATTTTAGATAATTCTCTGCCCCACCAACAGCAGTACAGTTGGTGGATGCAAACATTTGTTTTTTATATCAATCATGAACTCTATGCATCACTTTGAATTGTAGTGCTATTTAAATGTGCTTTATTAATAAACCTGCTTCGCATTGCCTTGCCTTGTCTTGCCTTGCTGTCTGGAGTTCTGTGGATCAATTCCAATTCCTTGGTTCAGAAGAAGGCCCAGCAAAGAGGGTACTTCAGCAGCAGTGGAGTTGCTGGGCATCTTCTACACTGCCTTTATTATGCTTTAGTTCTTGTCACAGTTTATCACACCTACAAAGCAAGACAGGTCCAAAATAAAACCAACAATTAGGCATGGAAAGAGGCTCATCTGGTTCGACTTTCCACCATCCAGGACTTGCACAGGCCCAGAGTCAGAAAAGGGTCTAGCAAATGTCTCTTCGCTACATCCACACAGCAGCTGTCCACCCGCTTTCATTTTTCAGGCTATTCTTTGTAATCCTGAATGATTGTTGCATTCTGAGAAACCTAACAGATTAATATTTTCTGATTAATTCAGACCAGCTAATCATGCATCAATATTCATCACATGTTCAAGGTCACTGGGAGCATATTCTTTCCCATTTCTGATGCTGTTTTAACATCTCTAGAAGTCGACATTTCAAAATCTGCATACTTTAAAGCTTTGAGCTGCTACAGTCCAATTGACAGATTTCTTGTTTGCACTAACAGGTGCACCTATAAAAGTGGCTGGTTAGTGTACATAGTCTGTGTATCCACTTTTGGGTCTGCCTGTTGCTGAACAAACCATCAGGGTACTTGAACTCCTGGTTTTACTGCAGAGACCAGCCCCTGAAACAACCATTTTGCTGCTACCATAAATTTTGCTGTTTTTCCTTTGACTAGAAGCAATCAGAGATGTCATTTAAAGAATGAGAAACTGAGGACGTTCCATAAAAAGGCACGCTGAACACAAACACAAAACGTGGAAGCGCAACAATAGTGGTTTGGCCTGTTTGTGTTTAGCCTCACAGCAGCTGACTCATGCTGATAAAACACATGAAAACACGATCAGATGATGGCTTATCAGGTCAGCAATGTAACATAGACATATGGAGCTTACATCTGAAGCTTCCAGACGGACTTCAGTGTTCTTGTTTATTGGAAACACAGAAAAAGACAAGATGAATGTCGAAGGGCTGACACAAGCCTGAAAGCACATCCCTCTGTTCTCCAACATTGTCCCACCAGACATTGCTTCAGCTTGTCTTAACCTACATTAGTGAGGGAAAACAGATACTCTACTCTACTCAAATATATCTATTAAGACAGCAGATAACTGTCCCAGGCCTGATCAGTTACATTACAGTTATAATGTCTTTCCTGAGTTACCAAATAAGTTTCTTGTGAATAAATGCTTAGAAGAAACACCATTCGATGTTGGAGTTCAGAAATCGGAACGCTTACTGCTGGATGCCAGGCGTCAACCATCAGAAAAGCTGATCCAGGATATCCGCCGGCATCTTGGAGGTCTGACATTCCGAACAAGAACTGCATATTTTACCATGATCCCAATCCTGATCAACTGACTGTACAGCGGATGTTTGGAGTTTTACTTTCTCACTTAAAAACGTTCTCAGCAACTCATCAAAGTAAATAAAGCAAAACTGCTATCTAGCTTGTAACAACAGAACAGAGCAGATAAACAACCAGAGTGCGGAACATCCACAGCATCGAAGCTTCAAAGCGTCTTGACCAGCGTTTCACCCAGCATCCAGAATTAATCCAAATTACGGTGGTTTTTTTGTGATGCCGAGATTGCATTTGGTGTGAACACACCTTTAAGACTGGTTTATGCTCAGAAACCAGGTCGTCTGCGTGTGAGTCGCAGTGAACGCAGATCTGCCCCCGCCTGTTCAGCAAACTCTCTGGTGCACCTCTCCAAAACTGTAGGTGACCGCAGACACTGCAGCAGACAGGAGGCCTCTGATTGGTCAAATCTACATCCGCTCTACACTATGCGTATTTCCTGTTTGGTACCTTACCGGCTTGTTTTGTTTGTTTGACCACCATTGTAGAAAACGACTCGTAAAGTTGCACTAGCTAGAAGAGCCTTCCTCACCGCCTCGGCCATATCTAGACCCATAGCTTGTCCCTCTTGCATTGTGGTGTGGAATAGCATAGCAGAGACCAATATTGGGCATAGATCAAAAATATCTGCGACAAGCTCACTGCGACACAATCCTGCAGGAAGATAACTTTAGGGTTTTAACCCTACACAGATTTGTTCTGCTGTTAAGCCTGGTTTATGTCTAGAAACTAGGTCTTCTATGGGTGACGGTGCCGCATACAGGAGGCCTCTGATTGTTTAATTCTACATCTGCTCTACACTATGCTTATTTCCTGTTTGGTACCTTATGGCAGAAACTCTGGCTGTAGTGTTGTCCACAATGCCTGGCACAGTTTGGACAATATCCCAGACACCGTGCAGGATGCCGGTTTGTAGCTCTGTGCGACTTTCTGTTGGTTTGCACCCACAAGCCAAAACACGCAGCTCCAAGGCCAACTTTAGGGAACACTAACTGAACTGTGTGTCGTCCGGCGTTGGATGAGGGGCTATAGATGGCGAACAAGCTCGTCAAACCAACACGCGGACACCCACAATCCTAGCTAGTTCGTGGTTGTCCCTCTTGCATTGTGGCATGGAATAACATAGCGCAGACCACGCTTCAATATTGGCATAAATCAAAAATATCAGCTCGGACACTATCCCAGACACCGTCCAGGATGCTAGTTTGTAGCTCTGTGCGACTTTCTGTTGGTTTGCACCCACAAGCCAAAATGCGCAGCGCCACGGCCAGTCTTTAGGGAACAAAGGGTCCCAGCGTTCTCGCGCACCTCGCTCTTTAAGCTGGTCAATCTTGACGAGTAGGTTTCAACAGTGGCGGTCATACAAACAAAACAAGCCGGTAAGGTACCAAACAGGAAATACACATAGTGTAGAGCGAATGTAGATTTGATCAATCAGAGGCCTCCTGTCAGCGGCACTGTCTACGGTCACCTACAATTTTGGAGAGGTGCAGCAGAATGTCTGCGGAGGGGGCGGGGCATATCTGCATTCACTGTGACACATACGCAGACGACCTATGTTAAGAGTATAAACCAGCCTTAACTGCGACACACTGCTAATGGAGTATACACAGCCCTTTAGTACCAGACTTCACAGGTTAATCATACGAGCCATCCAATCAACAATGTGGACTTCAATCATTCTATATAAGTGGGCATTGTGGAAACAAAAGAAAAGAGCAAATCTTATAGACTGAAAGCATTCATTTGTGAATATAGAAACTAAATACAGATATAGGTAGGTCAACCTCAACAACCTTTATTTTCACATAAATCACATCAAATTAGCAAAAAGGCCCCATGACTAGCCTGGAAGTTTTCATTACGCTCAGTAATTATATGCCATCATATTCTTTTTCCATATGTAAGTTTTTTGAACACCCCAATGGGAATTTACTCAGTGACATTAAAATGGGGAAGAAAACGAAACCCTGAGGAACCCCACTTAATAATATTTGCACAACTGAGAGAGAAAACGCTTCTTCTTTTCTTAACAAAGTAGCATTTTCAGTTTCATTTTAGAAAATGGTGCTAAGATGGGTTTATTTTTGGATTCCTGTAGCGATCCAGTTTATTCTTGATGCAATGAGCTGCGTCTGACGAACAGAAACCCTCAGTTAATTAGAAAGCTGGTTATTTCTGTCTGGATCAGCAGACGGGGCTCCATCACCTGATTGCAAAGCTCAATAAAAACTCATTCATGGAAACCTGCTGCTAGAAAGTCTATAAATCAACACTATGGTGACTCAGACAAAGAAAACAGAACTCACACACAGTCAGGCTGTCTGACGGGTGTCGTTTTACGTTCCCACGGGAAGGTTTGTGTCCACTTTCTGTTTTGTAGTCACTAGTTTATCACATACAGGCCCCACTTAGTGGTCCTTTTCTCACTTTTTGTCATGAAATCTGAAAAATTGTTCATTTTCTCCAAGTGTTACAGCTATAATTCATCCTAAACTGTCTACAGTATATTAAGGATGTGTGTGGGTGGTTCTTAATTACTTCTATTAATCCGTAAAAGACAATTAATTGCATCACTGTGCACAGTCTGTTTGGATATTTGTTGATTTTATCATAAGTTTTAGTTTTTTGATATTCATAAAGATGTTTCCATTTAGTTTTCATGTATCTGTCTCATCCTGTAGTCGTCACCTAATGTCTTTTTTTCTCTCTAAGTCTTTGCTGTTTAATCTTTTCCTGATTTTTTGTTCTATTGCATCCGTTGTAAAGATCTAAGATCAGCCTTAAACTAAATCAGTTTTGTTTTTTGTTTTTCTGTATAAAATTAATCTTACGTTTAGAAATAAGAGACAATCTTATCTTGCAGAACATTTGTTATTTTAGAGTTCCTGGAAACTTTGAATTTATAATAACTAATTTTCTGGTTTACTAAGGTGGAATTATAGTATGATTAGTCTTTAAAATAAGACAACTTACACAGATGTTTGCAGATACTTCAAAGTCAGGAAATGGCTACAAATTTCTCACCTAAACTTGTTGACATGTAGAATTAAGGAAATTATTAATTTTAAAACAACAGGAATTTTTCAAATAAAGCTTGATAAGGACAGAGATTTGTTCTGTAGGGATGAAACCAACAACATTTCAGCATTTATTCTTTTTACCGCAATTATTGTTCATTCATTTCAAAATGTTTTACATGTTTCTTCAAATTCAGATTTGTCTCTTTTCATAATCTTTTAATAATTCGTTGCAACTAACGTCTTAGAAGTGTCCGGATTATTTTAGTTATAGTTGCCTCTTACTTCACATGTATCTTTAGTTGTTTGTTATATTATTGTGATTTTTTTTTTTAATTTGTGCTTATTTTACTTTTTTTTTTCCAGTATTGGTAAGTTTTCATAACCAGGATGTTCCTCTTGTAATTTATTTTTATCATTTATTTGTTTTGTTTTTTTGTTTAACTGTTACTTGATTTGAATTTTTGAATCATTTTTGTTTTTTCTTTTTTTCAACTAGTGTTTATAGATGGATCTTTTTCTTGTTTTTGAGTCAGTTAATACAGCTTTACACGCTTAATATATTTATTCTACTACATTACTTCACAAATTCCTTCTACATTTAATTCTTGTTCTTTTTCCAGCTGTTCATCAAGTCCCTGGAAGTCTCATTCCCGTTATTATCAGTTTTGCATCTTTTGGTTGTATTTTAGGCCCTGATTATTGCGTGTCTTATATTTTCTCTCTTCTTTTGAGAGAATATCTTTTGAGTCTACTTCTACTGCAAGCTTCCTGCTTGTTTTTTATGTTCTTAAAATCATTATTTGTTTTGTATCTTTTCATATAACCTGTCTAATCTGTCGCTGCCACATCCAGAGTTTCTTTCTGATATATTTTCTTGTTATAAATGTATTCATTTGCTGCTTTTCTAAAGTAAATCTGATGTTTTTTGTTCAGATTTTGCGGAGCTTTTAAAGTTGTTTCAGCTCTTAAATGTTGGATCCATCAGCTGTTGTTTCTGTCTTTATTCATCCTCCTGTCTATAAAGTTAAATGTCTCCCTTCATTCATATTTGGGTCTTTTTGTGGATAATTTAGAGCTGTTTTTCTACAGGTGCTCATTCAGCATCCGTTTCCTGTTGCTTTACTGGGTTTCCCAGCAGAGAGACGTTTTAAACACATTTTCTAAACAGAACCAGAGGCTCTGTTTACTGATCCGTCTGTGATCTGCAGGAACTCTGTGTCCCAATAAACAGAACATGTCGCTGTGATGAGACCTCAGTTTCACTTCAGAGAAGTGACGTACCTCCTGTTTCAGTTAGCAGACAGGATGCTAACGTGTGCATGCAGGCCTGACAGCACCACACACCCCCACACACACCCCTACGCCCACACACCCATCTAATAATACACAGAAAGCTGATCAGATTGAGCTGCATTCATTCACTCAGTAAATCTCTCCATCCTCATTTCCTCCATCCCTTCATGCTTCAATCCCTGCATCCCCCCACCCTCTAAAGCAAACAGGGCATGCTACAGCTGCTGCTGTCACCCCCAAACATTCCTCCACCCTTCTATCACCCATCCATCTGTCCATCCACCCATGCATCCCTCCACCCATCCATCCTTCTCTCCTCCTCTTCCCAGGAAATGAATCCAGCTCTCACCCAGTTTTCCAGGCGATCAGTGGCATCGTCTGTTTTCCAGCCTGAAGCCATCGCATCATGATACCGTCTTGTTTGCTGCCTCCTCACTCCTCTCCTCCTGCTCTGTGTGTGTGTGTAGGAGGGGGGAGGATATCATCGTCACGGCAACACCAGCAGCTTGCAGCAGCACCACCACACCAGGAGGAGGGGAGGGTGGAGCAGAGGACTAGTCTACTCTGCACTTAAAGTGTCCAATCAGGAGCAAGATGGAGGAAAAAGGAGAGAGTGGATTGGTCCATGTCTGCACTCTCTCTCTCTTTGTGACACTCCATTTATCTGAGCATCTCTCACCCTTTAATCCCTCCGCTCTTTTCTGTTTCAGCAGATAGATCTATTATTATAGACTGTGCATTGTATACAGTCATAAAAAATGACAATAAAAATGTTTATTGTATAATTCACAATCTATACCTTTTGGAAATAAAAATTTAAGAAATGATTGGTGTCTTATATTAAAAATTAGAACAAAATAAGAGAACAAATACATTTTTTCCACCTTTATTTAACCAGGATTAAATCCCATTTAGATCAGTTCAGTTCCTCCCAAGAGGCAGAAACATTTAAAACCCTAATATTGTTAAATAATTAAAATGAGAAACAACAACTACCCCAAACTATGAGGAAATATTATTTGAAATCCCTCGTCATTCTTTTTACCAAGTTGCAAGTGATGGGAGCAGAAAGGAAAAAGCCTTTCTGCTTGTTTCAGTCAGAGCAGATAGGTAAAAAATGAAAAAACAGCAGAACATCGAGTGTAAAAGTCAATACCTTTTAGTACAACACAGAACAGATGTAGTTCTAGCAACAAAAAAAATCATACTATAAATGAAAGTTAACCAGTAAGGCAAGACAAGGCAAGTTTATTTACATAGCACAATTCAGTACATGGACAATTCAAAGTGCTTAACATGAATTAGATAATAAAATAGAAGAAAAATAAAAGCAAAAACATTTGTAAAACAAATAAAACAAGCGGACCACAAAAAAAGCAGAGTAAAAGCAAGAAAAAAAATGATAAAAGCAGGTAGAGAAGAAAATAAAACTGTTGGATTACAACCTTAAACTAATAATACTTCAGTTAGCAGCTTAACTTCAACAGTCAAAGGCATTTGATTTATATATATAGAACTCAGGCTTTGAGCACTTTTCCAGTGTTCTTGAAGTTTGTTCCAGATCAGTGGAGCATAGGAACTAAATGCTGCTTCTCCTTGTTTGGTTATAGTTCTGGGTGAACAGAGAAGGCTGGAACTAGAAGACCTGAGGAGGTTCTTTCTCCCTTTCATGTTCATAGGTTCTCCCTTTCATGTTCACTATGTGTTCTACATTTTCTTTTTCTACACATCCTTCACATTTATCATTATTTTTCCTCCCTATTAAATAAAAATTGTCATTTAAAAAGGTATGATCCAGTCCTAATTTGATCATTATTACTTTTTCCATTCTGTTTCTCTCATTAATGATTCTATTTAACACTGATTTTTCTACCTTATATAATCCTCTCCCTTTCTTATCATTGTTTTACCTCATTGGCCATTTTTCCATTTCCTTACTCTTTATAAGTGATTTCCCTTCCCCTTTCCCAACAGTATTGGATTCATTATTGTTCCCTCTAAAGCCCTTTTTGCTAATATATCTGCCATTTAATTGCCTTTTACACCTTCATGTGCTGGAACCCAACATAACCAAATATTAATGCCACCCCTTTCAAATCTAAATAGACCGTACTGAATTTCTAATACTAAATCTTTTCTATAATTTCCTTTTCCCTGAATACTGAATATTACCCTTTCTGGTCTGACCTCCTCTACCCATTATAGGCTTCCTATAACTGCCACCATTTCTGCTGTGATTTTCTAGATCCTGCTGAGACATCAGTCCTTTAATGCTGCAAATGTTCAATCCTGCAATGGCAAGGCAAGGCAAATGTATTTGTATGGCACAATTCAGGACAAAGACAGTGTAACGTGCTTTACATGATTAAAATATAGGAAAATAAAACAGAATCAAAGCAAGTAGGAAAAAAATAAGAAAATAAATTAATAAAATAAAATAAAGAAAATGAAAAAATGCAGACTCCAACAATGACTCAATCATGACTGAAATTCTTTGGAAAAAAAACAACAAATATAGCTTTTTAAAGGGCAAACAAAAGTTATGGTTAAAAAAAAGAAACAGAAATGTATCTATCATATATTCATTAGAAAGAAATTTTTTAAAATGTAGGCCTAGACTGCATACAGTTCTCCCCCTCTACCTCCCGTCCAATAGGGGGCGCTCAATCGTCACATCGGTTTCAGTCGCTGCCGTGACGTATAAAAGAAGCGCAGAAGCTTTGCCTCGGTCATTTCTGCTGCGCACTGAGCTGATAATCAGGTAATGTCTCTTAAACTTGTGATTTCAGTCTACATCTTTGCTTTAAACTTCTAATTTATCACTATTTAGATTTATAACCGCGCATTTAATCGCTATCTGATGTAGTAAACGTGTGACGGGGATCTTATATGGAGGATGGGTTTAGATTGTTGCACGTTGGTTTCTGGTGCGAACATTAACTCCACGTTTTTACACATAGAGTACATTTAATTAATATATCCTCTAACTTCCATAATGTTTTTAAGTCCTTGTAGCTAAAACGGTTCGTGTTTTTTCATTTCTTCTTGCTCTTATTTAGTAGCAGTACACATATTATTGCTTTTGCTGTTTTCTCCAAAGTACATCTTATTTTTATTTATATGCTTTAAAGCGGCATTTATTTCCCAGCTTGGGATAAAGTATTTCTATTTTTAAGTCCTAATTAGTTCTACACGTGTTGACAGTGTGAGGTGAATTATAAACTACACAATTAACATGGTTTTATCACTTGTCACTTTTTTAACAAGTTTGAGAATCCTGGGCCTCAGAAGGGTGTGGTTTTTTATTTTTATTTTTTATAAATTGATTTATATTGGGAAAAAATGGCTTATTATATAGATAAATGCCCATCTATGTAAATACCATGTGCAACAACCGTGTGTAATCTGCTTTTAAAGACTTCAGCTCATATAAAGCATGCTTTTAAAAAAGCGTGACATTTTTTTATATATATATTTTGATTTGGATCAATTTGATAATGCATGCATGTAATAATGCATTGATCTCACCGTGGAGAATTTTACTCGTTACATCAGCTCAAATAGTCAAAAGCATGCATGTAATAATGCATGCATGCATATTCACACATTCACCTTTTCTTCCTTTGGTACCTCTTGTTCTTGAGTATCTGAGCTGATATAATGAGTAAAATTCTCCACTGTGATCAATAAAGTCAATCTTTGCTTCATCAGGTTTTCCGCAGGACATCGAGTCATTCAATTATTTTTTAAATAAAGGCCTTAATTGGCATTAAAAGTCATTAAATATGATTATTGTGGCATTTATAATGCTATATTAAAAAGAAAAATAGAAAAAAACAAAGATTAACATTTTCGTCATATGTATAATATCTCGATATATTTGTGCAGAACTGTTTCCGGTTTATCGTAAAGCCACATGTTCAGAGTCATTCCGGTATACACCTTGTTATACAGTCTGCATCAGGGATTAAATCAAATATTGTTGGTCTGCCAGCTTAATTTGTTGTTTTCTCCCCCCCCCAGAATTGAGGTGATCTGCGAGTTAAACCAGCAACTCAGACCAGGTCAGTATCCTTGGTGTGTTGTTTTCCACCTTTCCTACGCTGTGATGACGACTACTTTATCCATTCGCAGTTTCCACCAGAGGTCTAACGACCAAAGATGGTTCAAATCTTCCTTGGATGTCTGAGCGTTGGACTTTTTACTACAGTGTTTGTTTTCCCTTTGTGATCCCTTACCGACGGTGATTATTTCCACAGGGTTTGAGTTGTGGTGTGAGAAAATGGCCCTCACAGCCACCGTAGTGATGCTGCCAAATCGTACTACAGTGCAAACTGCTGGGTTAAGAAGAAATGAAAGGATATGCGCCGGTAGGTCATGTGGTTGTCCTCTTGTTTAAATGTGGGGATAAGAGGATTGATGAGAAACTGAAACGGGGTGCAGAGGATTGATGAGAAACCTTAGAGCTAAGATTTGATCCTTGCTTTAAGATGAACTTGGGGTCCCCTTTAAGACTTAGTCTGTTTTTTTTTTGTTTTTTTTTATCTTCCAGCTTTGTGCTGTGGAATCTTCTTGGTTTTTAGGTTAAAAGTATGATAGAAATTTCTCAATTTAACCTCTAGAGGGCGCCACTCCCTCAGTTGGGCACATTTAAAGTACCTTTAGTCTGTATGGTAATATTTCCCTACAGTTAAACCTCAGTCATTCATGACATTTTGAGATCCTTAGTTCAGCCTGAGGAGATGGGTCTGTAGTATTGATGGAACTGCTAAAATATGGCTGGAAATGAGGAGAAACGATGGATTTTTTTTTTTTTTTAGATTAACTGTAGTGTGAAAATGGCTAAATGTGCTTGGACAGAGTATGAAGGAAACAGACAGGGAGTTAAATCTGCTGCTGTAGGAGCAGAGATGTTAATGAGCTGCTGGAAGGAAGAGTCTCCAGCGCCTCTGGACTTGAAGTGTTGTTGCAGTCTGTTATGAGATGGATTCTGTTGAATTAAGATTCCTTCTAGTTCGATTTTAAGTTGGGATACTGTATAATACAGAAGTTTTTGATTTCCAGTAGATGAGTTTCAGCTCTATTTTTAAGTCAAAATGAAAATTGGGTCTAAAAAGATTTGGCTTTGAGCCAAAATTGAGCAAGATCTTGGTATTGAGTATTTTTAGCTTTTTTTTTTTTTTTTTCCCCCATATTGAAGCATCTTTGTCCTCTCTCCCTTCAGAATCAACTGTCATTTTTGTAATCTAAGCTATTTTCCATTGAAGTTGAGCTTTTTATCTGTTTCCAGGCTGAACATCTTCCTGCAGTTTCCATGATGGAGATGTACGATTGTCTGTGCTGAAAAGACCTCGTCTAACTGGTATGTGTGATCTAATTGGATAGTTTTAAGCAGAACAGCTGCTATGGAAACCTTTCAGGTTGGCATTTTGGCTACATTCACACTGCAGGCCTTAATTATCAGTTCTGAT
>NW_015150502.1:99515-101519 GCF_000732505.1 Cyprinodon variegatus
GCTGCATGGCGTTGGCTGACAACTCTTCGCCGTGATGACGACTACTTTATCCATTCGCAGTTTCCACCAGAGGTCAAACGACCAAAGATGGTTCAAATCTTCCTTGGATGTCTGAGCGAACCAAACATGCTTTGATAATGTACTTTTTTTCACTTCCATTTCTTTTTGTTTTAAATAAATGCTTTCTAATTTCAGATGAAAGGGGTTCCTGTGGACGAGCTTCCAGAACATGAAAACATGCAGGTTGGTTTGAGTTACTTCTATTGCAACAGTTTGTATATAAACTGCCTGCATGGCATCGCCTGACAACTGTTCGCTGTGATGACGACTACTTTATCCATTCGCAGTTTCCACCAGAGGTCTAATGACCAAAGATGGTTCAAATCTTCCTTGGATGTCTGAGCGAATGTTGTCAAACAATAAGGAACTTTGCATTCCTCTGTACATGAGTTTGTTGCTTGGAAGTGATTAATTGATAGCACTACAAACATTTTATATATTTTGCAATCTGCATATGGAAAATGTACTCATTTTCAATATTTTATGTTTTGTTTAGCAAAACATTTAATTTGTACTGCTATCATTTTATTAATTGTAGAATTTGCAGAGGTCAAAGGTCAGTGAACATCAGTTCATACTGAAACAGAATTGCATATGAAAGTTGCTAATCTATGAATAATTTTAACCTGGGAAAATTCTAGCAGCACCAATGAAAACTTTTGCTGCACAAAGGTAGCACAGTTGATTGACACAAAGTGGACTTATTTTTTGCAAATGTGAGCAGGGCACAGGAGCTGTTGACCCCTGGAGTCTTCTAGACACCTTTGACCTCTAGAAACATTTCTTTTATCTTTAAAGTTTTTGCTCCACAAACGTAGCATGACTTTGATGCCAATTTTGTCTGGTTTGAACTTAACTCGGCTGCAACAGTGAGATTAAATGGGGCCCTTGGATATGAGGGCTGAACTTTAATTGAATCACCTTTTGTTTGAAGAATATAAAATGGGAACCGTTTAAAGGGGGTGATCTTGCCTTTCATGCTTTGTCTTATCAACAGTAAAGGAACCGTCTCGTGTTTTGATTCTTCCAGGTGGTGAGATGTTTGCAAGCTGCAGGATAATCCGGATCAGTGATGGAGGTTAATGGGTAGGTTTCTGTTTCTCTTCCCTCCAACGGCCAAAGATGGTTCAAATCTTCCTTGGATGTCTGAGCGACTTTAATTCTGGTTGTAAATCCTTCATCAGCAATGCGTGCTTACATTCTTTTTTTTTTTTTTTTTTTTTTTTTTTTTGTCAACAGGTGGATGGACTTCATTGGGCTCCTGTTATTCCTTTGGGATTTAACTACAGTCTGTTAATCCATAAAAAGGCTTAAAACTGGAAGTTTATGCACATTTTTTTTTTTTCTCCCACACTGTTTACATTTGGTCACTGAACTTTATGGAATAGAAATGTTACTTTACCACCTGAAAAGCTGCGCTAAACAATTATATATATATTTTTTTATACACTGTATACAAAATGGCAAAAGTTGACTTAAGTTTAATAATAAAACCAGTCTGAACAAACTTGAGTTTGCCTTGTTTTGTTCTTTTTCTCAAGACTTGGACCAGTGTTTTGGATGTATTAAATGGCTGAGCTTGGTTAACTGAACGTTCAGAAAGATTCATCACTCCCTGCATGGTGGCTTTTTCATCTTTGCTTCTACTCCCCAGATCTATGAGGGATAATACGTTTTATTCGACAATTTCCTTTAAGTGCAGCAAGATGAGACGAGTTTTCAAGCCTCTTTACTTATTTGAAGCTGAAATGCTGCTTTTATTGTTTCAAAATAAAATATTTAGCATGGTTCAAAATAAAATCGGGTCAATCTCAGCTGAACTATCCTAAAGCCATTTGTGTGAAGTTAAGAGACCAGGTGAACAAAACCAATCCTGTGGAATTTCATTGATCCAGGAGACAAGTTAAAACTGAACTTCATTTAAAATGAGGAATACTGGGTTTT
>NW_015150502.1:102650-105618 GCF_000732505.1 Cyprinodon variegatus
AATGTATTTTACCTCCTTTTTCTCTAATAAACAAAAAATAACTTCTGTACATTTTGATTTTTGAAAGACTCCAGTACGTTTAAAGGGGAATAATGCATCGCGGTTCAGATTGTGCCTCATGGGATTCCGTACTCTCGCCTCGTAGCCGTTAGCGCCGCCCCGACCGGTTGGTCTGCAGCAGGAGGGCAGAGAAAGGCGATGGCAGGTGTTCATCCTCAGGTATGTGGTCAGTTAACGGCAGATGAATATTATCTGTTAGTCTGACAGCTAAATAAGTCATTATTTCACTTTAAAATCGGAAATGAACGGGGCTAACTTTAAGAAAGCTAAGCGGCTAATTAGCTGACGCTGCTGGTAATTTGACGTGGCATTATTACAGAGGCGTTATTACAGATGTTTTAAACATCTTCTAATCGCCTCCTTTCAGATTTCATTAATGGTTTCCAGCTGTTTTTCCACCCCAGCAGCTGGATCGCGTTAACCTAGATTTGAGAGGAAAAGCTCCCAGCAGCTGCTATTTCTGTCTGATTTCAGGACGACCTGCTGAAGATGAGCCACAGGGAGAACTGGAGGTGAGCGACGGGCAGCTCCTGCTTCCTCTGAGCTTCAATCAGCAGCTCTGACCCTCTTCCTCTCTGCAGGATGCAGCATGAGCGGCTGCACGTGAAGCACCGGGGTCATGAGGCCATGCATGCAGAGATGGTGCTGATCCTGATCGCCACGCTGGTGGTGGCTCAGATAGTCCTGGTGCAGTGGAAGCAGAGGCATCACCGGTCCTACAATGTGAGCAAAGAAGGCTTTGATTTCCCCTCTGATCAGACTCAAGGCCAGCCTCAGAATACTGCAGCTGCTTTGTCTCTAAAACTGGCAAATTCTTTTTACTACTTTAACTGCTAAATCTTTTTGGTTTAACAACCTAAACTCTTTAAATGGAAAAATATTATCTAATTTGTTGAAATTGGACAAGTATTGATAATAAAAAGTGGTGTCAAAAGTGCACACATTTGTTACGTAAGTAGAAGTATAGATACTGCAGATTAAAATCACTCGGTCATTCTTAGGCATAGCTTTACTTGCATTTACATTAATTAATGCCAGAGATTATGCTACAGCAGAAGCATGAATTGATCCCGAGTCTGGGACTATTTACACCGTTTAATGGCAACAAGGACAATATAAAGACTACAAACTCCGTCAGTTATCGCCTAAATAGCGCTGATTTAGCTGTCCTGCATTACGGCGCCAGGTAGGGGTGTAATAATAATCGTTTTGTATCGATGCATCGACACGTCCGCAAGAGAATCGATTCATGTTTTTTTTTTCCCTCCGGTCTATTTTTATCCATTTTGCTCCTGGACGTAATTTTCCTCCCGTGCTGCAGTGGCGCTAAACCTATTTAGCCCTCCTGCCTCGCTTCCTGGTTATACTCTTACAGCAGTGTGTTGCAGTGAGCTTGACACAGACATTTTTGATTTATGCTCAATATTTAAGCGTGGTCTGTGCTACACACTGTGGGTCTAGATACGACCGAGGCGGCGAGGAAGTGGGGGCGAGTTTAGTCCGACGACGGAGGGACATGAGGGCCAAAAAGAGCGGAGATCCAGGTGGAAAAAGGGTCCCAGCGTTTTCGCGCACCTCGCTCTTCTAGCGGGTCAAACTTCACGAGTTGTTTTCCGCAATTTCGGTCACAAAAACAAAGCAAGCTGGCCTCCTGTCTGCGGCACTGTCTCCGGTCAGCTACAATCTGGGAGAGGTGCAGCGGAGCGTCTGTGGAGGGGGCGGGGACGTCTGGAGCCGAGGTATTGAATTGCACTCATTGCACTAATTTTGTGCAGTATTTTTTGATTCAAGGCCTTTCAGAATCTGTAACACAGGGGTATTATTATTTTTCAGTGAACGAGGTTTTAATAGGAATAGGTAGAGTGCAACTTTTCTACTTCTGTTATTTTTTGCTGTTTGTAAAAAAAGAAAAAGCATAACGATATTACAGCTTTCATTTATTTATGTCAAATTTGAAACATTGTCTAACCTGTAATGTGTAAAAAAAAAAATCGAATCGTATCGTGGTGTTTTCTTGAGTATCGAAAATAATCGAATCGCCATGATGGGTGTGATTTACACCCCTAAGGCCACGGTGCCTGTGGTAAGCAGGGCGATGGGAAAGAAGGAGATAACGATGGAAAAAAGAGAGCAGAGAAAGTTTGGACTGCTGGAAAAAGCGCAGTGAACTGGTGAAAGCAGGATTCTCCACCATGAATATAATAAAAAATAAATCTGGATCCAGGCTCAAAATGAGCTCCTTGATATGTGCTTGAGAATGGCTTAGTCTCCATTCAAACCCAGGCTTAAAGCCTTGCAGGGCGGAATAAAGCCCACTGCCAACATTAAGACAGAAAAAAGAAAAATAAACGGTCAGTTCAGGTGTTTTAGAACAACCTGAAAGTCAGGAAATGGTCTATATACAGAACTGTGAAAGATTGTTTCAAAAAGCACTTTAGATTTTAAAATGGAAAAACGTTCTATTTTCTGTTTTTGCGACTATAAGGTGCATATAAACGTCTTTTTTTTACCTCAAAATGTGCGGCGCGCCCTATGGTGCGGCGCGCCCTATGTGTGTTGTTACTGCGGATGTTGAGACCACCATGAGAACGTTAAAGGGGGAAGTGTGGGCGTGGATTGTGTATAAAAGAACAGGTATGTGCTTTATGCAGAACTCCTGAAAGAGTGGCTGAGGGAGGTGTATGTGAGGAGACCAGGTGGTTTTTTCCACGCATCACCATCGCTGTTAATCTGTGACTCCATGCGTGCCCATCTCACAGCCAATGTGAAAAACAAGGTGAAACAAATGAACGCTGTGCTCGCCGTTATCCCGGGGGGTCTGACAAAGGAACTACAACCGCTCGACATCGGCGTGAACCGGCCGTTCAAATTAAGGCTGCGAGCGGCATGGGAGTGATGGATGACAGAC
>NW_015150502.1:106047-115626 GCF_000732505.1 Cyprinodon variegatus
AGATGCATAAATACCTGCATTTTATTGCAGTGTTGAATGCTGTTTAAAGTAACAGATTATAATTCCAAATGTCTCTGGACCTTTACTGGTTGATGATTTTCTTTTTCCCGACCCCTGATGTGTACCTTTTTGATTCAGCATATTTTGAAAAATATTTATCCATTAAACTTATGGAAAGATTTTATTGTTTCTAAAAAAAAAAATCTAATTTTTAAGAACATGGGCGCTTATCAATGAATCGTAAGTCGATCTATAAGATCAATCAATTCTAGATTAAATTATAATTTGATAGGTTGCATTCCTACTTGTAACTAGACGGCTCTGCGCTGAAAATAATCAAACTAACTTCTTGGAGAGCAGGAAATCATGCATGACTGATACTTGCCGTCCAACTACAAAAAGCTGTATTTATAGTTTCTGAATATTTATAAACTTTGTTTAATAAAGGATGCTTGTGCTAAAGATAAGACAGGAACCACTGAAGGCTACGCAACAAAACCCAGTTAAGAACATTTCTGCTAATCCCTTTCACCATTTTATCACCAGATTGTTTCATCTGGGAGTTAAAACGTATTTTTAGTTTTGCTTTTTGTCTGGCGTGAAAACGTGACGTTCTCTCCGCCGTCCTCCAGCTGGTGACTCTGGTCCAGATGTGGGTTGTCCCTCTTTACTTCACCATCAAGCTCTACTGGTGGAGGTTCCTGTCCATGTGGGGGATGTTCTCAGTCATCACCAGTTACGTCATCTTCAGAGCGACCCGCAAGCCGCTATCCTGCAGGACACCCAGGTAGGAGGGCACGCCACTCTGACGGTGCCTGGGCTGTTCTAGCTTTGTGGTTACAGATAGATTTAAAAAATGTTACTTAACAAACTTAATACATTTAAAAAGATTGTTAAGTTACTTCAAATTTGCATGCAATTAATTGGTTAATATCGTACCTGTTGTACAACAATTGTATATTTAATGGCCAACCCACTGGGCTTGGCAAATATTTTTTAAATCAAATAATAAAATGCTACAAAAAGTCAAAGGAACACTCAAATAACACATCCTAGATTGGAATGAATGTAAGATTTTCATTGAATATTTTTTTCTGTATGAAGTTGAATGTTCCGATAACACATTCACATTAAAATCATCAACTGAAATCAAATTTATTAACGAATAGAGGCCTAGATTCACAGACAGACACAAACTTCAAGTGGAAAAACACTACAGTACTCAACAAATAGCAGAATCAGGAAGTTAAAACTAATTCATGTCTTTCTATCTATTTATTTAAAGAAGCTCAATAATAAAGTAAAGACAGTATTTAATCAATTTAAATGTGAAATCATCCTCTCTGGTCTTCATTTAAAGCTCTATTCTTCTGTTTGTTCTCCTTTCTACCTCATATTATTTATATTTTTAACATTGTCTGGTTTATAACTTGCAGCTCAGAGAAAATGTAAAAGTGTCTGTTTGCCTCAGCAGCCCATGATGCATCTGGTTGAAACACAATCACTTTTAGCATTTAATGCTATTAGTAACCATCAGTGTAGAAAAACCTGCTGTAAGCTTGTGACCTTGTATGTTCAATAGAGCCCTGAAGGTTTTAGTCGCACTGATCTGAAAACGTAACCTGATCCAGTGTTTGTTTGCCTCTAACTTCCCTTCTGATCTCCAGGATGGTCTACAAATGGTTCCTGCTGATCTACAAGCTGAGCTACGCGGTGGGAGTCCTGGGCTACCTCGCCATCATGTTCACCATGTTCGGCTTCAACGTCTTCTTCAGGTCCGTTTCTGTTCAAGCAGCCGGGGACGTCCACTGATGGACACTAGGTGGTGCTAGAGCACCTGCTCTCTGGGCTTTGAATTAGTCCTTGGTTGTTCAACTTTGTTTGCAAATTTGTAGATTTTTATTCTATAGACACCAAAGCAGCATCTACGGAAGAGGATTAGGGCCACTGGAAAAAAAAAAGTTAACTGATTTTTTTATTTTATTTCAGTATAGTATGGGGAAAAAGTCAGAATTCTGACTTTAATGTCAGAATTCTGACTTTTTTCTCAGAATTCTGACTTTAATCTCAGAATTCTGACTTTTTTCTCAGAATTCTGAGATTAAAGTCTGAATTCTGAGATTAAAGTCAGAATTCTGACTTTTTCCCCATACTATACTGAAATAAAATAAAAAAAAAAATCAGTTAACACTTTTTTTTTTCCAGTGGCCCTAATCCTCTTCCGTACAGCATCACTACTGTTTGTTCTGTTGCTGCTAATTGGAACATTAGAGAAAGTGTTGAACATTATTAAATATCTGCTTCAGACAGTTGATGGAGATTTCAGGGCTGCTGGAAGCAATTTTGAACAGCGAGTGTTGTGAAAAATTTTGCCCAAAAAAACCTATGAGCCTATTGGCCTATTTAAAATATAAATAATAAATAAAAAATATAAAATAAATAAAAATAAATAGATTGAGATTTGATACTTTATTGTCATATTCACTTCAGTGAACGTAACCAGGGTCTGTAACACACTGACATCATCAGTTCTCAGGTGAATATATAAACTTTACAATAACACTAAGAGTTGGTCAGCTGGAAGGAAACTGCATCACTGTTTATGTCACACGTGACTCCTATTAGTTCTAAAATAATTTTATGCGAACCACAAGGAAATAATTTTATTATCATTTAAACGTTATTGTGTGACCTAGTCAAAGTTTGTAATGTTAAACTGTTTGCACTTTTAGGGGTGAGTCACTTTTACACACTGTCCTATCACACTTAAAGATACAAACCTTCATTTAAAAACTGCATTCTGTGTTAATTTGTATCTTTAACTGATATTTAAATCTTTTCACATTCTGAGTTATTATTTTTCTTCACATAGATATAATAGCACAGCTACATCTGAATGCAGAAAAAAATGAAAAATTTATCTAATTAGAACAAAAACCCTAGTTTTATTTTAGTTATTTCTGCGTATTTGTCCTTACGTCTCTTGATCTCTGTGCAGGATCAAGGCGGAGGACTCCATGGACGTCGGCGTCATCATGCTTTTCTACGGTCTCTACTACGGCGTCATGGGTCGAGACTTTGCAGAGATCTGCTCCGACTACATGGCTTCCACCATCGGGGTAAAGCTGCACGGCTTCATCAGTAGCTTCACTCTAGCCTGACGTAGTTTCAACACAAACAATTAGAGTTTGAGCCTTTCTGACCTTTAAAACATCCTGAGGGGATAGAAATAATTTAGAACCAGCAGGTTTAACCTGTCTGATACGGTTAGATATATCTGTTAATTGGTTTGTTAGCTGAATGCTAAAAAAAATCCCCATCATTTCTGTGTGCTCTCAGTATTACAACAGGGGAGGCATTCCCAGCAGGAGCCTGACCGGTGACATCTGCGCCGTGTGCGGTCAGAGGATCCTGGTGGAGGTTGAGGAGGAGGGGATCATAGAGGACACCTTCCAGCTCTCCTGTGGTCACATGTATCCTGCTGCTTCCTTAGGGCTGATCTATCTCATACTTCTCTGGCCGTTTCTCAATTCACAAGAACGCGAGTACGGACTCGTGTCCTCGCCAAGTACGTTCTTGACAAGAACACAGGAAAGTCTGGACTCAGGGAGAACGGGAGCCTGTAGCATAAATATGGGTCAACTGGAACAGAAGCGTACTGATGACATCACCACACGCTCGGCTCGTCTGGAGCTGCATTTCACCTCCTGATATTAATAGTCTCTAGATTATAATAAATTCTGACTTTTTTCATTAATTGAGGAAATAATAATTGATACAGTCGGATAAACACAAATCAAATGAACATTTTGCCAAATAAAACAAAAAAACCTCCATTAGAGCCAGCAGAACTTCATACGGCTATGCAGAGAGAGGGCTACTGCAGACCGGCTAACGTTAGCCCTGGCTGCCATTAGCCTAGGAGCTCCGCTGGTTGGTCCAGTCCTCTCAACTTCTGAATTTTTTTTAAATTGCTCATTAAATGGGTAAATGGGCCATATAGTGACTAGGGGTGTAAATAATAATGGTTTTGTATCGATGCATCGATCCAACAGCCGATGATCCGATGAATCGATTCATGTTTTCTTTTCCTCCGGTCTATTTTTATCCATTTGCTCCTGGACGTAATTCTCCCTCCCGTGCTGCGGGGGCGCTAAACCTATTTTGCCCTCCTACCTCGCTTCCTGGTTATACTCTTACAGCAGTGTGTTGCAGTGAGCTTGACACAGACATTTTTAAATTATGCTCAATATTGAAGTGTGGTCTGTGCTACACGCTGTGGGTCTAGATACGGCCGAGGCGGCGAGGAAGTGGGGGCGAGTTTGAAACATTTTATAGCCTGTAAGGTAAAAAAAAAAAAAAGGAACCAGTTAATCAAACCATATCGTGGTTTATTCTTGAATATCGAAAATAATCGAATCGTTAGGTCAGGAAATCGATACTGAATCGAATCGCCATGATGGGTGTGATTTACAGCCCTAATAGTGAAGCTTAAAAGTATAACTTTCTTGCCTCAAATGATCTTAAAACGTACTTTTATAGAACAACAGCAACAGAAAAGAGAACTTTTAACTTAATCTGAGCTCTGTGAGCGCTAACCTGGAAGCTGCTGCAGTGCATGCTGGGACAGCTGTCAATCTCGAGACTGGACAAGAATGCTCTGATGCATGCTGGGTAAATAGGGAGGGGCGAGAACAACATCGGGGGACTCTGTCCGTTCCCGGTCTGCTGTTTTGTGAATTTGAACAGTGCTATCGCTGAGGCTGATGACGTTTCACGAGCACATGAGAACGCACAAGCACACATATTGAGAAACTTCTGTTAACAAGCAGCAGCAGCTGAATTCAGCTCAGACCATCTTTCTTTATCGGTGCCGAGCAGAGAATCCGGTCTCATCCTTAACTCCTCGCCCAGATTTCACGAGTTCTGCATCCGGGGCTGGTGCATTGTGGGAAAGAAGCAGACGTGTCCGTACTGCAACGAGAAGGTGGACCTGAAGCGGATGATGAACAACCCGTATCCTTCATTTGCTGATTATTATCGCACTCATTCTAACATTAGAGCACTGGAGGTGGAAGCTACAGGTTAGACTCCTCCAGGCCAGCAAGCTGCACACTCGTTTGTTTTTATTTTATTTTTTTTTCTTAACTTTTTTAGCTCCATTGCAGTGTTTTCCAGTCAGTTACCAGACCTGCTATTGCTAGCACACTTTTAACTTTAATCCCAGACGAGGAGGAGGGATTTTTGGGTTCCGGTTTTGCAGTCCAGAAACGATGATGATGTTCTGATCTTTAGCTGCAGCAGGACCCCTAAGGGGGGGGATGTACACCATCACAGCAATAACATGTGAAAACTCCCTCAGGAAGTAGCAAAGCACTATGCTAACCACTAACGTTTCCCATAAGTGTGCTTTGACATGAGCATCAGAGTTACATCATGTCTGTTAGTCCTACACTGGAAAAACAATCTAGAAATAAGTAAAAATGTCTTAAAGTAAGTCTATTTACCTTTAATTTGAGTAGGTAAATAGGATAGTTTGCCAATAGAGTGAGTATTTTTACTCTTAAAATAGGATAATTAGGTAATCTGCACTTAAAATAAGACAATGCAACTGTATTTTCCTATTTTAAATGTAAGTTGTCTTGTTCTATTGGCAAAATGTCTCGTTTACCTCCTCAATCCAAGAACAAATGCACTTATTTCAAGAAAAACAGACTTATCTAGATTTCAATTTTTTCCAGTGTAATCAGTCTGCTCCTTCACTGGAAATTAAACAGCATAAAAACTAACTGTAATCTGATACTGTAGATATTGAATTATTTATTTTTTGGAAATTGGTGTTAATAATTAGTTGGGAAAACTAGCATGAGGTGCTGATTATCCTTAATTCTTCCTCCTTGAAGCTGGGAGAAAACTCACGTTTTATACGGCCAGCTGCTGGACTGGCTGCGATATTTAGTCGCTTGGCAACCCATCATCATCGGCATCGTTCACGGAATAAACTTCTCTCTGGGCCTGGAGTAGAGCCCTGAGGGACGCCACCGCCACCGGAGTTAAGCTAGTAAAGGCGGCGCTGAGGAGGACCGCTTCCTGCTGCTGCGCTGAACTCTGCTCAATTTCCTCTGGGTTGCACCTTCATCTCCAGAGGACGCTGCCAACTCAAACTGCCGCAAACATTAAGGACACTTCAGGCACAGATCCAGTAGTTTAAAACCTTTTCAGTTGATGTGATGAAATAATTTGCATAGTATTATCTCAGTTTTATTTGCACACTCCTTCCTTCTGGATTACTGGACTCCGGTTTCTGCTTTATTTATCTAAAGCTTTTGTTTTGCACATTGTTTACATGAGAACGGCTCTTAACTGCTCTATAGTATCAGGTATTCATGTTTTTCAAATTTCCTTTAAAATTCAGGTTTTATTTAAACGTTTATCTGAGGTTGTTATAGAGATAATTTATTACTGGTTGCTCCTGAACTCAGGATCAGTTTTTCTCTGAAAAAGGCATCAGTTGGATGTCGAGTGCCATTTAGGCTTAAAGTGTCAAAACGTTCTGAAAGAAAACGGTTTTATTGAAACAAATGTTTGATTGCCAAGACTTCCTCTGAATCTGAATTTGTATTAAATAAACATTTCTTAAAGCTTTAGTGTGTGACTTGAAATGCATGTAGCTCAGGCTAACAATGTTAGGATCTCAGATTGTGACTTTATTAGCAATTAATCAATACTGCTTTTATATCATTCATAGAAAATGGGGTACCATTTAGCAGCAAGGTTCCCCTTCTAGGTATATAGTTTATAGATAGGTTATTAATTTATTTAACACTTTATAGCAACAGAACTGACCATCATGATCAAATAGTGACCTAAGCTGTTCATCTATGCGTTTTACGTAGAGCTGTTTCCTTATAAGCAACAAAAGCATTTTTTTTAGCTTCCCTAATGTTAAATGCATAAGCTTTTATGAATGAGTTATAGAATATTTATAAATGAACATCTCAATAATAATAATTAGCCATTTATAAAGTGAGCTTTATTGTAAAGTTGCTCTGCAAAGATAAGTTTTAAAGATTGAATAAGGAATAGGAATGTTGAAGAATTCCAGAAGGTGTAAAAGTTGGGAAATTCAATGTTTACTTTTTAAGATTTAATCAGTGGCCGGTCTAGAGCTAGTTTACCTAGAATGGGGCTGGTGGTTTTTCATTGGGTGTTGAACAATAAAGACATTAAAACAGGACAAGTATGCATGTTTAGTCTGTTAATGAACCACAAAGCTGAGGTTTCAGACGACTGATCTAACAAAAGAAAACTGATGCTATCTAAATAAAGCTTAAAGCCGACTTTGACTTCTAAATAATCAAGTAATTTTAAATGCATAAAAGGAAGGTTGCTATTCCTACAATGTAGAGAATCTCAGCCTGGAAATTTCTGTTATTTTTCAGTAAAACAAAAATTGCAGGAATCTCTTTGAAAACAAGGTAGAGGGTCATTATAGATTTACAATAAATGCCTGTTAATGTGTCACTTTTTGGGAATTTTAATGCTCTAGAGTTTTAATAGAGGAATCAATGAAAATTTGAAAGCAAACAATAGTTATATGGATATGAAGCATTTCCTGGGGCTGCTACAGTATGGAAGTATGAACAAAATGGAGCGCTTTATTATCTATACCTGTAAATTGAAGTGGGCTGATAGCATGCATGAGGTCTCTAAATAATATGTTTATTTTATGAACTAATATAATTTAAAACACACACATTTTTCTTAAAAATATGTAGCATGTGGGAAAAACCCAGATTGTGACAGAGGAAGTGGCCCTAAAGCCAAGTCTCCTAATTTAAAGCCATAGTAAGCTTAAAATGATCAAACAGAAAAAAAACATTTGATTTAAACATTCTTTTACAATTAAAAATAGACTTTTTATTCTAAATTGAAAACCCAATAAGGTTCCATAAGTGGGTCGGTGTAGCTGGAAAAATGTCAGGGGTAAAATTCGTTCCCAGTCCGAGCTGTGAAGGTGGAGAAAACGGTGCATTGATGCATTCAAGGGGCCAGAAACGGGTGGGAATTTACAACTATTTTATGTAAACACTTTTTTCAGCTAATAAACTACCCGGTCACAAATAAAACTATTTTATATACATACTAATCCCGGGAAATAAGATGTAGGTAAGGAAACGTTCAGGATGAGGTTCTGATGTTTTTATTTTTTCTGTGGTTTGTTACAGCTTGAGAAACAACCCGACCAATCAAATTGCGAGTTAAGAATCTAGCCGAATGGCTGTGCATTTTTCCTCAACGACAAGTGACTGACATGAGAGAATGGAGTAAATGTATAAAAGCCACAACTCGATCTGACTTAGAATCATATCGACCACGGACCATAAAATATAAACAGTTATCATTAACACTGTTGGGAGGGAGGGAGGGAATAGCCCTTTTCAGGGTTGTGCTTGAAGTTTCCCGCGCGCTGTAAGGGCGTTTGTTTTGCCAATATCCAAAATTCTCAGTAGTATTTGAACGCAACGCCCTACGTAATAGTTGCTGATTGGCTTTTATCACGCAGCGCCATTTTATAAATCTCCCTGCAGCTCCGCGTCGGCGCAGTTGGAGCTGAGTCAGAGGGGCAGAAGGCACACAGTGGAATCTGTGCAAAAAGGTCCACCGGGTTCCTCTCTGTTCCTGCAGACCATCTTTATCTTATCTTTTTTCACCTTTGGTGTCCTCTTTCTCATTTCAACAGTTATTAGGATCCATTTGTCGAGGAATCCACGGTAAAAAAAAAAAAAAAAAACGGTGAGTAAAGACTAAGCATGTTTAACAACAAAATAGCTCAACAGTGCAATTGAATTAAAATGGTGGGGAATTGTCTTCATAATGGAATATTCTTTTTATTTAAGCTGATGAAGATTCCCAGTCATCCAGGTCATAGTCATTCTGTAAAAGTTTAGAAAAAAACGAGCCACTGGACTTGGTTTCCTTTTTATTTAAGTAACCAGGGCGGTTAAAAAGGGAGTGGCTGGACAAGTTCATGCTTAGCTATGGATTTTTAGGCTCCTTTTGGCTCCAGTAAAGGGCGGTTCCTCCTTTTTTTTTTTTTTTTTGCAACCTGGACAAAACTTAATAAGCTTGGTTATAAAACTAAAACGGATAGAAAGGTAAAACCTGAGCTAAGGTTTTTCATCCCTAATAGGATATTTTAGGATCTAAAGTGAAAATAATTAAAATCCATATTGAAAATTTAATTGAAATAAAGTATGTTGTTTCGGTGGGGGAGAATTTTTCCCAGAGGGACGTTTCTCTTTTGCTCCACTTTTCCAATACCTCATTAACAGTACTAAGGTTATCCTGAACCATTTTCAATTTTTATGCTGCTATAGGCTTTGACTGCTGGAGGACTTGGGTACCACTTTTCCTCATTTTACTTCATTCTATCTCTATTATTCCATTCTGCTTTTACTTCATCATGAATTTAAATATTCGCACTGCTACAACCATCAACATATCTGTTTATACATGTTGAGTCTTTGCCTGTTTTAATGTAGTTCTGTTTATTTTACTGTGACTAACTGTATGTGC
>NW_015150502.1:116802-119004 GCF_000732505.1 Cyprinodon variegatus
CTGTGTCGTGCATGCGTGTTTAGAGGCAACGATATGATGCATGCATGTAAGAAAAAATGCGGTTAGAGCTTAAAGATGGAACCGCGAAAACGGCGTTTCAAAATCTTCCCACTCTGAAGGCTTAATAAAAAAAAGATCGTTTACAGACCCCCGAAACGCGCTGGTTTGGTGAAAAATTTGTGCATTTAGGCCAGGGTTCGGCTTCGTGTGGACGGGGCCTAAGCCTATAGCAGCATGACTACTGAGGTAGCTCAGGGTAACATAAGTCCCACTTAATCAAAAGGGAAAGTATAGTGAAATATCAGTTTAACGCAACTAACAACCAAGTTTGATCTCCTAAATCAGGACATTTTCTCACAGTTCCATTTTTATTGTCGTCACATCAGGTGGAAATGGCTCCAAAAAGGCGCAAGACAGCAGAACACATGAAGGATATCAGAAGCTTCTTTGAGAAGGAAAATGTCAGTAAGAGACTGGTTGTTCAGAGGTTTCATCAAACATGGCCTAATATTTTCCACCTCAACATTTTTGATGATTGAATTTCAACTGAAAATCTTTTTTTTTTTTTTTTTTATCCTTTGTCTTCTTTATCAGAATGTTCCTGGCAGTTCCATCAAAACACCTGCAAGGAAGCCAAAGAAGGTGCCAGAGTCTGAGGTGAGCTCAAGGTTTAGTGATAACAAACATAACTTATCACTGTCTTGCATTTAAGTATTCAAATACATTTTTCATGGATACAGAAAACATTTCATCAATTGACTTCTTAAACTGAGCTTGATTCCTCTGTATTATGGTTAGGACTTAAAATGTGTAAAATTTTTCATTTTTGTCCGTGTAATTTTTCCTAATCTGATCTATTGGTGTTTTAAGAATTGCCACTACAATGATTATTGTTGTGAATTAGTGCCATGTAAATTAACTTGAGAGTGACATTTTTTCTGTATAGCCATCACACAACTTTAAGTTATTTTTTATCTCCACCGTTTGTTCTTCAAAAGAACAAATTATAAATACAGTACAAAAGACAAACATACTCTAGTGGGCTGCGTGCATCCATGGACACTAACAGTAGTTCAGTCCTAGTGAGCTTATTGTGCTTGTGCCTCAAAGTGCCGGTTGGGTATCCTGTGCCATTTCCTCTTATTGTGTTTGGGACAGGAATCCAAAAAGATCAGGAAGAAACCTTTATGCTGCAAGAAATGGTTTGGAATATTATAACAAACTGCTGCAGTCCACTCTGGTTTTAATACACAAGTACAAATAAAGAATATATTAACTTTCCCCGTGTGAAAATGTATAGTAAACCTTGAAATAAAGAAATGCTTTAAAGCTACAGTGTGTAATATGCAGTGATATATATAGTGGTCAAACTGCAGTGCCATGAACCACCCCCCCCCACCGCTTCTTAATCATGGTCTTACGATCCAACTGCGGCTTGGTAGAACAAGTTAGAAAGCTGTTTACAACCGAAGAGCAGCTGTCATTGCTTTAATTGAGTTTTCAATGCTCAAGGACCAGAAGGGTCACACAAAAGGTAAATGGAGTAGGTAAAGAAAAAAGAAAAAGCAATTTCAGAAATGATGTGTTTAAGAAAGGTATTTACAATCAGATTCATGAATTTTGGTCTTTAAATTTCCATTTAGTTTTTTGGTTTGTTTTTAAAACCTAATGTGTGTAATGGATCTAGTGAATTATTTATATATATTTTCTGCACAAAACTATGACAAAAATCTGACTAAATCGGGAAGTAAAAAAACGTGGCTCGTTCCAGGTACTCTGAGTATATTATTGAGTAATATACTATTGCCTAAGTGACTGAAGTCCTCTCAAAGCCTCTCTTCTGGGAAGAACTGGGCCAAAAACATTAATTACTTTATGAGAAAAAGCATGTTAAGAGCAATACAGGATTGTTCTGCCATTCAGAAGTTCCCCACAACTTAAATTTACTAGCTAATAGTGAGATAGTGTAGGCTACCATAGCCCTGTCAGTAGGATCTGCAGAAGGCTGAAGCTCAAAATTGATTTCAGATTGGTTGAGGAAAGCCCGACACTAATCTGGTTCACCCTTAAACAGTTCAAGGGGTAAAAGACGCAGCTCCTGACAAACCAGACTGACATCAGGTGACATAGATGCAGATGTTGTCATAGGTGGAAATGTGGGAGCATGAGTACCCTGATTGCCAAAGTGCACTAGAATTTGGC
>NW_015150502.1:120819-126716 GCF_000732505.1 Cyprinodon variegatus
TTTAATGTACATTAAACCTACACATCTGCACTTATCACAACATTTTACACCACCACAGGCATATGGCTAAACAACAAGGCTCATGGTTGTGCATAAGGGGTGTAGCGTTCTGTCCCGACTCCCACAGGTAAACAAGTGGCAGTCTGTTAGAGGTTGCCTATGGGGTCTCTGATACACTATATGGGTGGGTGCTTAACTTCGTGGTGTGTTTTCTGTGTATCTGCTAAGGCCACGTCCCAGCGCATTGTCTTTACATTGCCCAAGGCTCTCTTCTGAGGTCTCAGGCACCTGTTCCTTAGGGTATATACTTATGCCCCTTCTGTTAGGTGTACCATTTTAAGGATACTCACAAAATAAGCCTATAGGTTGCGTCAGTCCTTCATGCTTCTATGATTAAAATGTATTTTTTTCCAGGGTTGATTAAATTCTTTTTTAGTTTTGCATAACTCTGAAACTAATATTAGAAATGTAACTACAACTCTTTAATTTTTTTTATTTTAATTCCTTAGACTCCTTTGAGAACACCACTGAGAGTGAAGGATGAGAATGGAAATGATCCCCCGGTGAGTCTATAATATCTTCAAAGAACACAAAGAATTTTCATTTGAAAACATGAATCAGTTGAATTAATTAAAAACATGAAACATAATCATCCTCACTCTGATTTTTTTGCAGACGACACATTCCCATCGTTTCACAGTAAAATTTAAACCGACAGATCGTAAAGAGTACACCATCGATTGCGATAAACCACGTTCAGTCTTGGAGGCAATCAAACACAGTCTTGGCCCAACAAATATGCTGAATTTTCCAGATGAGAACATCATCATTCAGTTGGGTAAAGAGGACAAGGACTCCGTGGTTCCAACACATTTCCCTTGTTCTTGTGTTGGTGATGGGGAGACACTAATTATTAATCATAGTAAATCAGAAAAGATTGAAGAAGTTCAAGATCAGCATGACAAAACCATACTGCCAAAAGAGAATTATTCCGTCTTCTTCATTGATAAAGTTGGGGGTCTCAAAACCAAAACAAAAGATTTGTTCAGAAGCAAAATGATTAAGCAATTCAAGTATCTCTGCGTTTATGGGGAAAAAGGGATGACGGTGGAAGAGGCTCTGAAGCGCGATGGTCGGTTCATTGACAATCTTGGAGAATTTACCCTGTCTGATAACGAAAACCCAGACGTCCTCACTCTGCGCACACAAAGGGTAGACAGCCTCCACCAGAAGGCTTTCAAGATACGTCTTCCGCTTAATAAATGGGAAAATGTTGAAACACAAATGAGGTCAATCCTAGATGTCGCTCGTAACAGTGGAAAAAGTGTTAGAAAAGTAATGGAAGAGCCGACCAGCAGCGTTAACACTGCTGAGATTTACCAACTGCTGCGTCAGCAGTTCCCAGATCTTAAAGAATGGATGGAGAAGAGATTCCCTGCTGATTCCTACCAAGAAGCTCTCAAACTTAAGAATGAGAATTTTGGAAAGATCCAACAGTCTTTCAGCGAAGTTCATAGAATCAGGAAGTTGCTGAAAATGGGCCAGTCTGTCTGTAAAGTCATTATTTCTGGTTTTTCCCAGGGAACTGGCTTCGTGCTGTTTGATAGGTTGATCTTGACCAGTGCACATTTGTTCAAAGGATGCGTCCAAGGAAAAAACATTCTGGATCATATAAACGTCTCTGCTCTATTTAACTATGATGATCCTGAGCCAGAGACAAATTACTTTTATTTCTCTGCTGAGAAAACATTTATCGACATTGATGATGAGCTAGATTATGCTGTACTCATGCTTGAACCAGGGGGCCAAAAATCCAACCCCAAAACGAATGTAGATAATGTAAAAGTTCCTCCAGGGCTGCTCAACAAATTTGGTTCTCTACCTATGAATGGCGAGGCCTGTATTATTGGCCACCCAGCAGGAGGAGTAAAGAAAATTGATCCAACATGCATCATTGAGCCAAAGGGGAGAGAACAAGCTGTCAATGATCATATAGCCAAACACAAAGATTCAATGTTCATCCTCCAATCAGTGTTTCAAATCCAGAATCGAGGCATTGAGGACATAATGATGGGTGGAGACAAAGCAGAAAAGGTGGCTACCTACCACACCTTCATGTATCACGGAGCATCTGGCTCTCCAGTGTTTGATGCCCATGGCAGGCTCTTTGGGATTCACACAGCAGGTTATTGTTATGAGCTCCCACACACGAAAGGCAGCGTTATTGAGTACGCCTATCCTCTGCTCACTATATTTGAAAAGTTTGTGAGCAATCTGAAGGAAAGTGGAAATGTTCAGATGCTGGAAAAGGTGAAGGAGGCAGCAACAGAGAATCAGCACCTTGACAAAATACTCCAGTTTGAACCAATGGAGGTCAATTAGACTGACTGTAGAAATGCTAGAGCTGCAGATTTAGTTTTAACAGCTGTGGCCCTACAAATACTCAGAAAATTTTTAAAAACCAAACAATTGTCCATTTATTGGCTTAATATTTACATTTTTACAGAGAGGCATTCATGTGTGTGTGTGTGTGTGTGTGTGGGGGTGGGGGGTTATACCTTACACATTTCCTAGTTTACATTTAGACAGAAAAACCAAGAGTACCCAGGAAGATACGTAAATGCATGGAGAAAACATCATACTTCTTTCAGGAAGGTAATTGTCAGGAATAAAAACCAGAACTAATTTACTGGGCTGATTTTGTTTCATCCAGTGAAATTGCCACCTGAGTCTTGAACAGGAATAAAAACCCATCATAAAATAAATTACCTAAATTAATCAAAGATAATCTTCCTTCCAAAGAAAAATTTTCTTCCATTTCTCCATTTTATCCTAACAAGATCACCGCTATCCCTATTTCTACTATTGGGTGAGAGACACTAACATCCTGGTTGGGTTGCTGGTTAAGACTCCAGGTTTTTTACCACTTTTATTTTACCTACATACACATTAGTTTTGGGGGGTTGTGCCTTACGTTGCTTTAATCAGTTTCATTTTAATTCAGCACTGCTTTATTAATGCCAAAGGAGAAATAAATGCAGTAACACATTTTATTTTCAATTATTTGTTGTAGATGTTAATTGCTGAAGGCAGGAAGGATCTTCTGTGGTGTCTGTCTTAAGGCCAGAACACACTGAATCCGATTTAGTGTCCGATCCGCCAGAAAATCGTGTCAGATGAGGTTGTGACGTTTAGTGCCCATTGAAAGTCAATTGGGATGATCACAACCGACATAATTTTACACAAAGGGGCTTGCATAGCACATCTGACTGAGATAGACCCCAGGTGTGTTTTAGTCGGAACTACACATCAATTAGTCGGCAATTTCATGAGTCTGACCAGAACATGTTGACAAAGTAAAACTAATCTGCTTTGGGTGAAAATACAAAATAAAATATGTTAATCGCACGGGGAAAGAATCATTTTTGGAGTGGCACATTGCCTATATAGTAAGCGGGACAGATTAATTTAAAACAATGAATGAAAGATTAAAAAAAGAATACGATAGTTTAAGAGGACAGAAAACAGATAAAGTAGTGATCCTCTATGAGTCTCAAAGAAACGAGGGACAGACAACGCAGTTTATCAATCTCCCCAGTAATTTAAGTAATTTGCGCTGATGCTGATTTGTTTTGGGGTATTTTCATGCTGATCAGTGTCTCAGTGAAATAACAGTTTCTGTTTGGCTTTTTTTAAAATATCTAATAGTATTAATGTTTTTTATCAAAACAAATAATAAAGAACTATAAAACCAATCAGGTAATTTGATCCCCACTCCTCCAGCAAAGTGGAACAGAGACATTTTCGCTTTCTAATTCCATTCAAATAAGTCATGGACTACTCTTTGTCCTTCTTTAAATAGTTTAAATTTGGATCAATCTATGTTTATTAATGACATCCATCCTTTATATCCATCCCTTTTCGGTCAGGTAGGACCACAGATTAACTTACGCTAAATCTGGCAACGAATCTTGTTCTACACAATATAAAATAAGTGGACACAACCAGTCCAAGAGTCACCTTATCTGCAACCTTTAGCTGCTGCTCAAATTATTTAAAAGCTTAAGAGATTTTAGCACAATTTATTCCCAACAATTTTCATAACTTTTGTTTTTTACTTTTTCATTTCTACATTTTAATCAAATATAATCAACAACCTACATAGATCTTTGCTTATTTTACAGAGTTGGTGGATTTCTAACTATACTTCAGTTTATTGTTGCACTGTGTGATTATTTTATTGTAAACTAGAGATCGACTGATACTGACTACTTTCCTGATACTGACATTAACATCAGTCTAACTGATCACCGCTATGTGCTGCAGACATGTTTTGGACAATTCTGAGAGCAGATATTTATTTTCCTGCATTAACATAATCAAAATGGCACAGTCATAGAAAAAAAATGACAAAAATCTCAATTAAAAGAAAAAAAAAGATTGTTAATGATTAACCAACTAAACATTAACAATGGATAGTAAATGTAGGGGAACAGTAAAGCATTTGCTTTACGTGATCTAAAGGCATGGCTGCTGAATGTAATAACGAATGGGCCAACCCATGCACATATCAAACTGTACAGGAAAGAATCACATTATTTGATTATTTGACAGCCGATGTATCGTCTATCTCTATTGTAAACAATATTAATGTTCTATCATCATTTGAAGTTAAAGCACAACCCAATAAAAAGCATTTCTAACCTTTGTTAAAAAAATGTATGTTACCTCTGTTACATAAAGACTAAAAACGTGTAATAAATACTGTACTTCTCTTTATTCAATCAGACTCCATTTAATGTCTGTAACTGAATAAAAATTCTGTACTGGTAAATTAAAGTAAAAAACATTTCCATGGGTCTGACTTTTTTTTACCTGCTTTGGTTTCATTACTGAATTCCTTTGAAGATTATTGTTTTCAAAAGTCATACCAGTTCTACCAGGCAGACTTAATCTCCCAGGCTGAGCTGTTTCGCATCCTCAATTGGCTTTTTTTTTGCCCTCTGATTGTTAGTCATGTTTGACTTCACCTGGTTGATGAATTTTATGCTGTTTTTTGCTTGTTTTTTTTTTTTCTACATCACTTTTAATGCACTTTCTTAATAAAGTGTTTTAAAATTAAGTGTCCTCTACGTTTTCTTGTGCATCATGCTTAGTCTCATTGTATTATGTAATTGTCATCTCCTTCTTCATCTGAGTCGTGGGGGCAGCAGTCTCAGAAGATTCCCAAACCTCCTTCTCTGCAGACACCTTTAGCTCCTCTTGAAGAAGCCTTAAGGTGCTTCCAGGCCAGAGGGAGAGAAACAGTCCCTCAGTCATGTCCTGGGTCGTCTACTAGCCCTCTTTCTGGTGGGACGTGCCTGGAATACATCCTGAGGGAGGCGTTCAGGGAGAATCCAGAAAAGATGTCCGTACCACCCCTTGATGTGGAGAAGCACCTCTACTCCATGCCTCTCCAAAATGACTGCACCTCTCACCCTCTAAGGGAATGCCCAGCCATCCTGAGGACAACTCACATCCCCAGAGCAAGATTAAGCATCGGTGGATTGAGTTGTCGAGGCCTCCACTTCTGTGCTGCCCAATCCTTTCTTCACTGGTTTCTCCTGATTCCCCCTGCAGGTGGGGAGATCACCGGGAGATTGCTTACACCACTCCTTTGGGATGGGCCCAGCCTGGTCAAGAAAGAACCCAACCACTAGGCACTAAAGCCCCTTCCACACGAAGTCAAAACGAACACGAAACGCTGATATTTTCCAAAACGTTTGCCGTAAAGACGGAGACGTAAAATAAATGTGAATGTGAGCGTCCACACGAATGCATGAAAACGCTGCAAAATGTATGCCAGGCCTGTAAGTGGCGCTGTGGTGCCAAAGCAAAAATAAGCGACGAAATGTTGG
>NW_015150502.1:126975-129450 GCF_000732505.1 Cyprinodon variegatus
GTTTCGAAATCTTCCCACTCTGAAGGCTGAATAAAAAAAAGATCGTTTACAGACCCCCGAAACGCCGGCTTCGTGTGGATGAGAGGCTGGTTTGGTGAAAAATTTGTGCGTTTAGGCCAGGGTTCGTCTTTGTGTGGACGGGGCCTAAGTGCACCAGGGTGGAGCCCAGCTCTGACCTACCAGGCATGTGTTTGTGTTTAAGCCCCTGACAACAGAGCCTCATGGATCATCTGGGCACTGAAACCTCTCCAAAACATTAAGGTGGTGGATCCTGTTTTCATTTATTCACTATTGCATTTTTTTAACCCAAATTATACAAGGAAAGTTTTCAGTCATGTTTGCTGCAGTTGGCCTAGTTGTTAGAGCAGTGCGCTTGAGCTCTGAGAAGGTTGCAAGCATCTGGTTCAATCCACATAGTCTGCATTCTGGGTTCTTCAGCAAGACCCTTAAAACCACATTGCAATGTAGAGTAATCACTGCTTTAAAGGCTGATATCATTTTCTAATTATCTCTCAGTTCCAACTTGTTTCCAGGAACTGTACATCATTTATGGTAAATGGTATGTACTTATATAGCGCCTCTTTTCAAGTCAGGAGACTTGACCAAAGCGCTTTACACTACATTCATTCACCCATTCACTCACACACTGATGGTGGCAGGCTACATTGTAGCCACAGCTGCCCTGGGGCTCACTGACAGAAGCGGGGCTGCCGTACACTGGCGCCACCGGGCCCTCTGACCACCATCAGTAGGCAATGCAGGTGAAGTGTCTTGCCCAAGGACACAACGACAATGAAAGTCAGAGCCGGGGCTTGAACCGTCAACCCTCCGATTTCAGGGCAAACTCCCACATCCAATGCCACTGTCCCCCCAGTGGCGTTGGATGTAGCATTTAGGGTTGGTGTTTCACACTTTTTTCTGTCATTCAAGTTGCAAAAACCTGAGTCTTGATGTCTTGTGACATTGTGAGCCAGTTTTCTTCCAACTCAGTCACACCCTTGAGCTGTTATTGTCTTTTTGGCACACCCTGAACAAAAATTTTACCTTACTGTTGCATCAGATACATAAGCCAATAGAAAATGTACACCTGTAAGAAAGACATAAAAAAAAGCATCCTCTTCCTGAACTGCACAGAAGTGAACGAGGGAAGCAGAGGTGAGGGACATGTCTTGTCATTTCTAGAATTTTTTCTTAACTAACCTTCTATGTTTAATCAGAATACAAATTTGCTTTAGAACATTTTTGAGACTTAGTAACCATGGCTATAAAGGTCTTTAAACAGGAATGAGTTTTTGTATCATCAGCTATTTGTTATAAACTTGATAAACTTAATTAGTACACTAATACTTTTTGTACCAGGAGTTAACCTCAATCACTTCTTGAAGTGTTTAGTTGGAGTCTGTCAGCTGAAGTTTACCAGAAGTTCCCCCAGTATTAATCAGACTGTGAGAAGATCTACTTTTGTCTGGACCTCAGAACATATCTAAACATTTTCAAACAAGCCTTTATTTAATACAATACAGCGTGCGGCTGCTCGTCAGCTGAGGTGGATAAACCGGATCCTCTGTAGCAATAGAAACTTTGGTAAGTGACTGGACTGTCAGGCTGATCACGACTATCAGCAAAAAGCCACTGAACTGGTTCTGAGTTCAGAGTGATTAGCAGAGCTGACGCCAGCCGACACTGAGGAGGCAACAGTATCCGTGAGGGAATATCCAGAGCTGAATTCGGTAGCATGGGACATTTCATACTTACAAGGAAAGAGGCATAAACGGAACAGAACTTAACTCATAAAATAATGTATTTATTCAGAAACAGTGTGGGCTTTCTTATAGTACTGAATGCTCTATAATTGTACTTTTGTTATTTTTTGATTATGCACATCTGCTAGCTTTTTATTCCAAAAAAATCTAAGATATTACAGCAGCAAATTATCAAAGTTTTTCAAAAGCCTTTTTAAAAGTTCCAAATGAGCCTTCAGATCATACAGCGACAAGTACGCTGTCATTGTTTTACAGGCAGAATTTGCATTGGCTGAACCTTGTCCTGTAACTACTGATGGATATACAAGAATACAGTCATACAAGTGTCAACTCCTCTGAGATAGCACAGTATGCAATTTTTGGCAATTTCTTTTTTTTTATTTTTATTCAATGTATATTATGAATGCATAAATACCTCATTTTATTTAAGTGTTAAATTCTGTTTAAATTAACAAATTATAATTAAAATGTCTCCGGACCTTTACTGGTTGTCGATTTTCTTTATTCGTACCCCACTTATTTTTTATTGGTTACCCCTGGTAATGTTTTGTAAATATTTATTTCCCGTCATGTGCTCCATCCAATGCAGATCATTGGCGCCATCCACATCTAGTGAAAACTAGTGTCATTGGATGAGTCATATAACGCAAACACTCATTGGTTGGCTGAAGGAACTCATCAGAAGCAAGCAGGTGTTCTTCAAACTGCTAAC
>NW_015150502.1:129669-131844 GCF_000732505.1 Cyprinodon variegatus
TTCATATAGTTAGCTTTCAGTTCATATAGTGGCATCTGGCTGGTTTTTTTTTTTTAAAGGTTACTTTATACTTTTATACTTTAAGTAGTTTTTGGAGCACATACTTTTTCACTTTTACTTGAGTAAAGAGGTCAAGTTGATACTTCAACTTTTACCAGAGTGTTTTTAAACTGCAGTATCTATACTTCTACTTAGGTAACAAATGTGTGTACTTTTGACACCACTGCCAAGGAGGTACTGAAGGGGAATCTAAGCCGAGGTCAGAAGAACAGAAGAACAAAGTTCAGTTTGGTCGACCAGCAGAATCCAGGAAATCATTCCAAAATAAACAGTACTGACAGAGTAGAAAGAGGGCAAAGTAAAACACGGGTATCCAGAGGCAGAAACAGAATCTCAGAACAAATATAAAGAACGCTAGAGTTACTATCACCAAACAGCTAGAATAATCTAGAGCAGATAGTAGGAAAACAGGCAGCATAAGTAGCAGCAGGAACCAGCTGGACAAGATGAGCGTAATGAGCTGCCAAGCTAATTAGACAGGTGACAGGAGTAAATGAAAAAGCCAACCATCAGCGCCAAGATTATGATGCCTTTCCACATCATTCTCAAGTGCCTCCACTCCAGGACTGGTTATTGACTATAAAATAGCCTTTAAAAGTATTTTACAATAAAGGTGGAAAAAAAACTGATTATAATACAGTTTCTTTTTTATCTGGACAAGCTGACATTTTAACAGGGGGTGTATCTTTGTTCCTTCAACAATATTTTTGTGTTCGGTTTCATCTCTGTCAGTGTGGAACTTGTTTTCAACACAGTTTAGCAGGATATAAATAGATCTGTATCTTTGTTGTAGATGCTGCTTTTAGCTCTGAGCAAAACTGAGTTTCAAAGACTAGTAACATTTATTCATAAATGAACAGTGTCTTATGTCACAGTTTAAGGTATCTTTGTTGTACCCAAGAGGCTTTTTGTTTTACATCAGGCAGTAAAAACAGCATATAACATGGTGAGGACATGCTTTGGTCATTTATCCATCTTCTGCTGCTTATCAATTGGGGTCACGTTGGGGATGGTGCCCATTTACAGCAGTCAATGGGTGAAAGGCGGAGTACATCCTGGACAGGTCGGCAGTCTATTACAGATGCATCAGCCAAGAGATGGAATTATTTATTTAGGGATTACAAGTTTTTTTTTAATTGTTGCTTAAAAATAGGACATTTTTCATTGTGTGTCTTTGGTATTTTGTTAAGCAGCTAGACTGTTTTTTTTTTTACCTGAATATTCAAGTTTAATTTATCTTTTACAGAGCCTTGCGATTCTCTTTGTTCACAGGAAGCTACAGGTGAGTCCTTTCCTCTTATTTAGATTATTCAAATAGCTTATATTTCTAAAAAATATATGTTTGTCACTATTATCACAGAAAGAATTGCTCCCAAGAAGTCAAAGGACGACAAGAACCAGACAAAAAACAATGCTTTCTGTCAAGACGGAAAAGGTAAGACCGCAGCTAATCACTGCTTATCATTGTTCTGACCAGGGACGTCTCCTGGGCCTGGAAACATGGGGGCTTGCGCACACACCCAGATCTGGGGCGGTGAATCTGGTGAAACCCAACCAAGATAAAATACATAAATGAAAATTATTATTATTGAACATTTCTTGAGCATTGTCGTGCCTGGTCTATACTAGGAGTCTATTATTATATCAAGATCATTTATAATACTTGCACAAATAAAGCAAATAGTTAAATGAAATGCTGTTATAATTTGCATTTGTCCAGTGTGTTGCATTCACATAAGCTGGAAAATTACAAAATGCCTTCTTCACTATCATAGGGTGGCTCATTTCTTTTCTGGTAAAACAAAACAACAAACAACAAAATTGGGACTTAGTGAGAATAATTTGGGGCTAAAACTGAGAGTACTGTGCAAAGTGACGCCACTGGTCATGACATTTAAAGCTTTGTCAGAATGTTGAATAACTGAGTATGGAGACCTAATTCCATCCACTTTTCAGGACGTTCCAGATACTTCCAGCAGCACACCAAAAAAAACGCCTGGAGTTCCTGAGGATGAGGTGAGCTGCAGGTTTATGATCTGACTCTTTGTGTTTGTATCAATACAGAACTTATAATCTTCTTGGAAACAAATGAAAACCACAAATTCGTTCAGAAGT
>NW_015150502.1:133085-133959 GCF_000732505.1 Cyprinodon variegatus
GGATAAGAGTGCTAGAAAATGGATGGATGGATGGAAAACATTGTAAAATTCTTGATGCATTTTTTTTTATCCCTTTGGAAATATGTGGCTCATTTACAATTTAAGTCAAATGTTATTTTTCCTTTTACTCTGTAGTTAAATCCAAAAAAAACAAAGAAACAAAGGAAGGGACGGGAACTTCAAAGGTTTTTGTTTTAGAAGTTTCTTGTTATATAAAGTTAGAGTTAACCACAGGGTTCCTCAGATCATAAAATCTCATCTGTCCAAACAGGTAAAAAGTTAGAGTCGAGTGAATTCGAGTCTCGTTTCCTTTAAGGATTCTTGGAAAAGATCAATCTTTTATTTTCAATTCTTTGGATGTTCACCAGTTACAGTTTCATTCTTTGTGAAAACTGGCATTCCCAGGTATGGGAGCAGGAAGGAGCCGAAAAGAAAGTGCACCTTTGGATTCAGTTTACAGGGCTGCCAAGGTTCACGCATGTGTGGCAGTCACACAATTTGACCCATTTTCATGCCACACATGACATTTATCATGTATATTTTCCAGACATCCCAAGTTCCACAAACTCATTTCAGGGAGATGCTTTTACCAGCAACCTCCTCCCCACACCCCGCTCTCTCTTATTGTTTGTGAAATCTCAGTGGTTCCAATCCATATGTGATGCATGAATTATTGCCTGCACGCTCTCACTCGCATAAAAAAAACCATCACATCATAAAGTCTAAAATCCGGGATAATTTATCCGACTCACGGGCATCCATGAACAACTATCTATATCAGGGAGACTCCCGGAACTAGATAGATAGATAGATAGATAGATAGATAGATAGATAGATAGATAGATAGATAGATAGATAGATAGATAGATAGATA
>NW_015150502.1:134429-138470 GCF_000732505.1 Cyprinodon variegatus
TTTACGTTGAGTTGCAATAAATGCTAAACTCTCTGCAGGTTCTTGTCTTTGTCATCCGCTCTATTCAGCTGGCTTTGGAAACACACCGCGAGAAGCTGGGGGCTGGATGGTGAGGGTTACGGGGGCGAGAAACGTAAAAGTAACGCAAAAGTTACTTTTACTAGTAACTAGTTACTTTTATTGTGGAGTAACTCAGTTACTAACTCAGTTACTTTTTGGGAGAAGTAACTAGTAACTATAACTAATTACTTTTTCAAAGTAACGTGCCCAACACTGGTAATGAACTCAGAATGTTGGACCCAGAATTCGAGGCAAGACAGGCAGTGGGAAAGTTCAAAGCGTTTATTTAAAACAAACAGGAATGCCGGGCTGCTCGTCAGCTGTGGGGCAAATCTCTGCAGAGATAGGAAATACCGGTCGGTGACTGGATGTCGGGCTGATCAGGACTTGGAGCAAAAGTCACTGACCTGATTCAAAGTTCAGTCCGATCCCGGAGGAAAGAGTAGGATACAAAATGGAAGGTTAATCCCCGGCTTGCAGAGGGCGTGGCCACCAGAGTTCCTAGAGAGAGAGAGCAGAGCAGGCACCAGCCGACGCCAAGCAGCAACAGTGTCCTTGAGCGGAAATCCAAAGCCAGAGTCAGAAGACAGGTCCACGTTCACGTTCAGAAGCCGGTAGAATCCAGGAAACAGTCCAGAACAGATCAAACTAACAAAGCAGACAGGGGCAAAGCAAAACTCAGGATACAAAGGGCAGAAACTGGTCACAATCAGGAAAAACAGAACAAGATTTCGATCGCTGGAGTTAATCTCACCAAACTGCTTGAATAACCTGGTGTTGATGGTAGGCAAACAAACAACATAAATAGCAGAGGAACAAGGTGGAAATGATCGGCGCTACTCAGCCGCTGGACCAATAGGACAGGTGAGCAGAAGCAAAGGAAAAAAGCGAACCATCAGCGCCAAGAACATGACAAATAAACTACTTGTAGCAGCTTGCCATAGATTGAAAAGCCAAACTCTCATTGACTGACTGGGAAAACCAGTCCCAGATCAATCCATCATTCCTTTATACCTAAGTCTAACCAAGCACAGAAGGTACCAAACAATATAAACCACTCAGAAGCATCGGGGTGAGTCTAGGTATCTCTAGCTGTCTTTTACATGAAGCAGCATTAACATTTAAAACCCTTTAGAAGTTCCTCTGGCTGGAAGGTAACAACCCAATTATGATCACTGTTGATTCTCTATTTCTCCTCCAGTTTCCTAGTTCACTACTACTATCCAGTCTATATAAGTTTAATATTTCCAGTATTTGTTGCAAAGCTGTAGACATTTTATTTACCTCTTCTCTTGCCAAATTCACAATTGAAAGTAAGATCCTAATGTTGATCTCAATGTGTGTTATTGTGCCAGTGTTTCACATTTCTAAACTCATTGCAATATTCACGCAAAAAACCCTCACCTTGTTTATTTTTAGCATGGGCAAAACCTAAAATGTGCCTGTTAGAAAAATAGACAAAAATCAGAGAACAGAGGAAATGTCGAGGACATTCAGGATGTGAATGAGGGAGGATTGGACGATGGCTCGGCTAGCGACGGAGAAACTGTCAGTGTCAGCTGCACATCTCAGCTGTACATCTCAAAGATGCACATCTGTCAACTTCACACCTCTGGGCAGGTGTCTTCAATGCTGACATTTCTCAAATTTACTAAAACATTAGTCAATATTTTTGTCAGGCTTAGAACAATAGGACCCAGTGTTCGAGGTGGACAGAAAGTTAGATTTCTCAAAAACTTTTATTAGAAGAGAACAGCAGTAAACAACGTCTGTGTCTAAGGCAGGAACCTCTGCAGGAGGAGACCACAGGTTAGTGACCACGTCTATCTGACAATGGATGATAATGAATGTGTAAGTCACTAACATGGTCTTACAGTTCAGTCCGAGCCCAGAGGATGTGGTTGGTTCTAGCTGGTCGGCAGCCAACAAGACACGACGGGCACCGCATAGAGAGTCCCAGAAGCTGATATATCGGAGGTCAGGCAGGAAATCATAACCATGCAGACAATGAAAGGCAGGATAATCCAGAGGGTGAGGCCAAAGCTGGTATCGAAGAGATGCTCTTTAGTCAGAGCCAGGAGATCAGAGGTCTGAAGAGGTACCGAAGGGAAATCCAGAAAGGAGTCCTTGAACAGTTCCAGGTACAGTTCACATACAGGCAGTCCGAAGACGGGTCAGGCAAATGATCAGAACGGGGGCAGGCAGGCTCAGGGGTCTAGAGGCATAACAGGTTAGGATCAGGCAATCAGAAAACACAGGTACATTACAGAACTCTCACCACAGGCTTGCATAATCTGGCATTGATGAATGGTCTGAAGTCTGGTTAAACAGAGGCTGGAGCAGGTAGATCAGATGAACGGTAATGAGAACTGGGCTTAAATAAGCAGGTGATTGTAATGAGTGATCAGACCAGTCATCAGTGCTAAGATCATGACAATTTTGTAGGCTAACTACATACTAGATCTGGATATAAAAAGTGAAACATAGTCACCATTTCTGATTAAGTTATAACACAGCCTAACCAATGATATCTCTCTGCTGCTCTCCAGTTTAATAATAACAGGTTCTGTGGGTGACTGTGAGGTTAGGGGGATAATCAGTGAGAGCTGTAAAATGTGTGTATGGATAATTGAGACTGCTGCCTGCTGAACAGCGGGTGGCAGGAAGAAGGATCTGAAGGGCCTGTAATTCAACTACAACAACCTGCTGAAGTTCAATGGTTCTACTCTAAATTTACGGGGATTCCAATGTGTTTTGTTTTTTTTTCTGGGGAAGTAGAACACAAGTTTGGCACAAACACACACACACAAAAAACCTAGGGCAAATGGGTATTGTATATCATCATAAGAAATATATTTAGAGTTGCACTGGATAAAATTATCTAAGAAGTAAAAATGTTCTTAAAATAAGTGCATCTGTTCTTAATTTGAGCATGTAAATAGGCTCACCCAATAAAGGACTGTGTAATGAGCTCAGAATGTAGGACATTCAGGCTAGACAGACAGTGGGAAAGTTCAGTGCGACTGCTTGTCAGCGGCAGCGGGCTCACTAGATTCTCTGCAGGAGTAGAGGCCCAGGTCGGTGACTTAAAAACTCAAACGAGGAACAACAATGAGAATGAGAGCCACCAACCTGGCAAAGTTCCGTCTGAGCCCAAAAGAAGGAGTGCAGTTCACAGGAGCGGAACTCAAATATAGTAACAACAGATCGGTAACTCCAAATTAGAGCATAATTGTTTTATATTTCAAAAAACTAACACAGTTTATTTAAAAGATTGGATGCAAACTATTGGTTCTTCAACAGACCAGGAAGCAGATTTCTCATCTCCATCAGAAACCGCACATATGCTGGATGCTGATGGGGATTGTTTTTAATGCGTCATATTAAATTAAGCATTCATTTCTGCATGTCTTGCTCCTACAAATTTAAAGATAATATTGCGCCCGCTCTCCTTAAGCTCCGAGGATAAGTCGGAGCGCAGCAATACGGGAGGAACAGCGGAGGCTGTAGGCTTTGCTTTGGTAGGAGGTCTGGAGCGCTGTAGGGCGGAGCGCAGACAGAGAATGTGGGATTTCAGGGTAAAGGAGAAGCGGCACAAGTGAAGTAATTTATAAAAGTTTTAAATCAGGTTGGGTCCGGATTAGCCAGCAGGTGGATCGATAAACAAGTCAGAAGTAGGATGAAAAATAAATAATGGAATAAAGTACATATACCAAAAAAGTATACTTGAGTACAGATTTTACTAAACATCTTTGATCAAATGTACCTTATAGATTTATAGAATTTATAGAATTTATGAACATTTATAGAAATTAGTAATCCTTTACAGAAGGCAGAACATAGATACTACAAAGACACATTTTCCAAAAAATAATGCCTTTTTTATAGAAAAAAAGCACAAAATAACAAGTGTTTTGTTTTTTCATACAAACAAAAGTTTGTATTATTTCCTTCTTTACAGATTAAACAAGAAAAAGCAAA
>NW_015150502.1:140878-145109 GCF_000732505.1 Cyprinodon variegatus
ATAAAAAAAAAATAATTGTCTGATTTTAATAAAGTGTTCTTTAAAAAAAAATGCCTTGTAATCATTTCAACTGCTAAAGGAAGAAGAAGCTGATTTTATGTGTGTGAAGTTAAATGTAATAATTAATTTCAGTTGATTTATATTGCAACAATACAAAACATCTCCAGGCATTTAACAGACAATTCAACAGTCAGATTGGTTCAAAGTTTTCCAAGTAAAACCCGATGTTTGCATCGATTAATTGACTCGAATGCCTCACACGATAAGGCTTGTAGCAACAGCGGAGAGGGAAAACTTCCTTTTAACCAGAGGAAACCTCCAGCAGAACCAGGCTCAGTGTGAGCGGCCATCTGCTGAGGCCCACTGGGGTTCAAGGAGACAGAAGCAGAGATACAGAAAGAAACTGTAAAAGGAGGCCCCGTCCAGGAAACACACAGCCAGGCAGACGAGCTCAGAGCCAGCTCCCATGTCAGAGGATGGAGAGAGAACATCCAGTTTGTCACACTAAGCGAAACAAGACTACACTGAAAAACAGGCCAAAGTACACGTGTGTAACCCCTCAGGACCTACAAAAAAGTTTCTTTGAGCCATGCTCCAAACCCCACAGGAAGTCGTGAATCAAAGCAATCACTTTGCTTTTTTACCTTCATGACATATCTGAGCGAACTCCTCCTCCAGTTTTTAAGTTGCAAACTTATAACTCACTCTACATTAACCTTAGGCATTGGGGATCAAAAGTTATTAAAGGATTTTGTCTAAATCACAGCATGTGTTGAGTTTAACAACACAGATGATATTTCACTGCAAAAAATGTAAATCTAAGTCATTCTTTCCTAAAATAAGTGCAGTTTATTTCTTTACTTGAGCAGGTGAGTCACCGGAACACAATTTACATTTAAAATAAGAAAAAAAAAACAACTGCAGTCTCTTATTTCAAGTGCATAATATCTAATTATCTTATTGTAAGGGTAAAAACGCTTGTTCCAATGGCAAATAATCTTATTTTCCTACTCAAATTAATAATTTCAGAGTGTTTTTACAGTTTTCTCTCCGGGACTGAGCCAAACAGGAACAGATTCAATTCAATCCAGTTTATTTATATAATGCCAATTAACAACACATGTCATATCAAGGCACTTCACAGTTCACTAGATCATACAGTCAAATTGATTAAAAGTTTTCTATCTAAGGAAAACCAGCTGATTGCTGATTGAAATTGACAGACCGTAGTAGCCACGTTTGCTCAACCTGTTTCTTTGCCCAAATACGTCGTCGCTTTTTCTTTTCTTTTCATGCAATTTCTGTTATCGACTTTAAGCAGAGCAACTTGTAAAAAAGCTCTTTCAACAGGCGCATATGATATAGGGAGTGTGAGAAGTGTAAATTTACCAAACACTAAATCCCAAAAGCAGTGGTTTCCTCCAGTATCTTTAAAAGATTCCTCTCCCAACAGAATCAATCGTCAGAGCAACGTTTTTCACACCAGATCCACCTGCTGCTAAAACCAGTATAATCTGTAGCGCCACTGCACTAGTTCTCTGTTATAAACACCCTGGCAGATGACATTAGCCAATCAATGATGGAGAAAGCTTAGGGAAGCTTTGCTATGAACCAGTAATAATGAATGATTGGTGGACATATGTTTTAATGAGTTATTTAAAAAACTGCCGATCTGACTCTGAACCAGCCCAAATGATCCCCTCCCACCCAAAGATTTTACCCACAAAATCAAAATAAAACCCACCAAATTGGGCGGTAAACTATCCAGTCTGGCAACACCGTGCACAATTTACAGTAAATCTTATGGCTGGGAAATTACATTCTCACTATTAGATCTCAGGGAAATGGACCCAAACATCAAAACTCTGGATCCAACAAGTCTGTCGCCTCTTTACAGGATGCAACCAACTGCTCTCTGTGCTGCTATTACATAAATCTGTGAATTATTGTTTTGTTTATAGATAAATATAGAGTCCCATTTCCCGAATACATTGAACTTGATTACAGTGTATGGCAAACTTTAATAATATAATTAACACACCTTTATGAATGCATTCTTAAATGTATGTAAACAACTACTATTTTCATATCTCATTAATTACACATCAGTACGCTATTACTGTTGCTTGACACATATCAATTAAAGCAGCATCCCAGTTTATGCAACTTATTCCATAATTGTCAGACATAAGTTTATTTTACTTTTTAAAATAATATGCCATATCCTCAAAGCTCCATAATGAGAGACTTTTCTTGTCCTGTGGTCTCCTACTTTGACTTTCTCTTTTCTTTTTTTTTTTCTTTTTTTGTGACTATAATCAAAATATACAGACAAAAACTGTTTATTTCCAATTCCAGTAAATTCCTCTTACATTTATATGCCTTGTAGTGTGCAGTTATGTCCACCTGGGGGAGCTATGTCCTTTTTATGGAAAGCTCTGTGTTTACATCTTGAAGCTTTCTTTCTCTAGTTCATTTCCTGAGAAGAGATCACTTGGGGCAAACTCTTTAAATAAAACTTCATAAAGTATGTGTATTAAATAACCATGAGACATGACAACAGAGTTTGATAGAAATTGTAATCTTACTCAGATCAGAGAAATTGCTTAGGATTACTGCTTACTAACTGGGCTCACATCTCGTGAAGTGTCCACGAATCACAGTTAAAAAGGCATTTTATACAATTCCAGTCTGCTACATCGTCAAATCATTACATCATCCATGTTTCTAAATGAGGAGACATCCACGGCTCCAGCCTTATCAAAGTATTACACTCTGTTCTTAGATCAAGGACACTGCTCTCATTCTATTCCCATATCTTTGCCACGTGCAGAATGAAAATAACTTTTTATCCTAAAAGAAAAACTTTTATAATTAGATAAACTATTTGGGAAAACATTAGCTCTGACACACAACAGGCAGATAATATTAGGGTATAACAGACTCACTCATCATCAATAAGGATAACTCTAACATCCTCTTAAAAAATCCGATTTCAGAATTTCAAAAATCTGATTTCAGAATATCCATACCCAGTGAATGAACAATCTGAGCTCTTTTATGATTTTGATTTGATGTTTTATGGTTCATACTTTACATACCAATTATCATATATGATTGGCCTTGTTCATTCCCAACTCCAACAAATCAATCATTCATAATTAGCTGTACGGTGTTACAATACTTAAGATACACTGTTTGTTGTTTAACAGTTTTCTAAAGAGAATGCTCACTGTTGTCCATAATGTTCTTTATTTTATAAAGACTTCTTCTTTAATTTTTTTCCTTATTTAAATTATTAACAGAACCAGCCTTCCTTATCAGCTCATTGAGCTTTTTCTATTGTCTTTGATGCTGTTGCACCAGCAGATGATGAAGAAAGATAGATCAAACTCTCCTAAACAGACCTATAGAAGATCTGGATCTTGCTGCAAAACACTGAAGGACCAAAGTTTCCTAAGTTTACAACTTGCTCTATCCCTTCTTGTAGCTCCTCTCCTCTCGACTTATCTAACTATCCAGATTACAAACAAAACCAGTTTGCTTCCTAAACCTAAGAAAAAAAGTAAAATCATCACCTGATTCAAACATATCTAAGCTTGCTGAGCAAACCTTCCTGCTACATCTTTGATTAACCATTTGAAGCTCTTGAAAGAGAAAAGAAAAATAGATTTAAATACAAAATATCAAATAGATGGGGATATTTTATCTCCTATAAATTTCTACCCTCACTTCTATTTGGCTGATGTCCTAGTTTTTGTTTTATTTCAGTTCTTTTTAACATTTCACTGAAATTCCCATTTGGCCAGATAAGCTTGGAAGTTTTGACAACTGGAAATTTCCTTTCCTAAAGCTCATTAAATGTGAGGCATGTAGGCTAAGTTGTTTTTTCTATTTCTCCTCTCCCTTACTAATGTGACCTGTCTATCAGGGTAACCTGCTTTGTTACAACATAAAACGAGTTGGTGCAGAGATTCTCTTAATCATTTTCCAAACTCTGCATCACACTGATAACACCAAACCAAAAATACTGCAGATTTGGACCATATATATTTATTGCTCTGAACTTCCATATCAATGCTTTTTTTTTCTGCAGCATGTTTTTTCTCCCACATTGTTTACATTTGATCACTGCTGTGTTCATTTACGGTCTGGAAAGCTGTACTGAACGAAATTAAAATTGTCAAGTCTAAGTTTTGTGATAAAAGTTAAGAATAATTTAATCAGGATG
>NW_015150502.1:147433-151309 GCF_000732505.1 Cyprinodon variegatus
AAACGTCCTCAAAACGGAAACAAAGTCCAGCGGATTGTTTTTTTTTTCACTTTTTTGGAAGACTGCTCCTCGATTTCTAAGTGGGAGAACTTGCCAAATAGCATAGTGTTCGAATACTTATTATTACACTGCAAAAACAATCTAGGAATGATCCAAAATGTCTTAAATTAAGTGTATTTACCGTTCATTTGAGTGGGTAAATGAGATGATCTGCCAATGGAAGGAGTATTTTTACTTTAAAAATTAGATATCTAGATAAAAAACACTTGAAATAAGAAAATGCAAGCATGTATTCTTATTTTAAATGTAAATCGTCTTGTTTCATTGGCAAAATGTTTCTTTTACCTTCTAAATTCAAGAACAACTGCACTTTTTTTAAGAAAAAAATGACTTATCTAGATTTAGATTTTTTGCAGTGTAATACTTATTTTCCTAGTAAATGTGACTAAATTAAATGTAAATACAAGAAAAAGTCCTAAGATGGGCATATATTAAACCTTATGAATGTGTGTGACAGGCCTTACAGTAATAGTTCATCTTGAGGCAGCGTGCGTCCTTCTTTTCGTGGTTGTCGTTAAACCAGTTCTCGTAGTGGAACTTGGAGCCATCAGACCACATCCACAAATTAAGCTGTTGAAACAAGAAGTACTTCAATTAATAAAAATCTTTGGGAAACCAAACTATTCCGCATATCTGAGCTCAAAGCAGTTTCACTTATTTCAAACACCTCTTTTAAAAAAGGATAAGTGGATCTAATTAAATTACCAAACAATCGACACCATCAGGCTACAAACTGCATCATAAAAAAAGAGTCACAGTAGAAATGCGATATTTTTTAAGTTTATGTTTTAAAGGTTTTCCTGCCTGTATGGCATCGCTGCCTCCGATCCAGGTTTGTGGGAAGCTGTGTGTGTTTCCTCTGGTCAAAGATTGGATGAAGTGATTCTCCTCGTCACTGTGAACTGACGCCAGGTTGGCTCCTTCAAACTGACAGTAAAACTGAAGAAAGAAAGCCATGCAGTTTTTTTAGACATCCTGTTTTTTTTTTTTTTTTTGCTTTTATTGTAACAACAAAAGCAAACTCTCAAGTTGATGTTTTATTTTTGCTTTATCAGCCCCCACCTCAGCCTCGGTCCATGTCTTTGGGGTGTCGATGAAGAGAAAACACCGATAGCCGAAGCTGCTCCAGCCATACGGGCAGTAGATGTACTGAGCTGCAACACATTTCAACTTTTACCACATAAAGTAGCTCTAAATCTTTTAGTGTCAAGTTTTGGTTTGGTTTTATTTTTTTGTAGTAATATTTTTTTTTACATTTAAGATCCATTCAGTTGTTTTGTGATTCGATTCTGGTTAAATTTACTGAGTTACATTTACACGAGTACCTTGTTTACTTGCATTTACATGCTTTACTTGAGTATTTATATGAAGAGCTGCATCTCTTACTTGAGTAAATTTTTTGGCTATTCTATCTACCATTAGTAACTTCACTAAATGAAGAATAAGCACATTTTAACCTAAAAAGTTAGTTTTTTGTTTTGTACACAAGCTTGTTGTCTTGATCTATCGTCTATGTGCTCATAGTCTATGTATGGAGGCCATGGTAATACATAATACATTTTAATTCATACTAACATGCAGTATACTACATAATGTGAGTATACGTTTCATGAGTTTAATTTTGCACTAGGAAGATTGTTTCTTCTGCCTAAGTTATGGTATTAAATATGGATTTGTATAAATTTGTATATTTTATCACTTCAACTCACAATAAATAGATCATTTTTATCTGTCTGATTTTATAAATTCATAAAATAAATCTGATGCAATGGTAAGTTTCTCAGTATATGGGCCATTGAAAAAAACAACAACTGATTTTTTAATTTTTATTTCAGTATAATGTGGGGAAAAAAAACCTTTTCTGACTTTAATCTCAGAATTCCGACCATGATGGAAGAAATCGTAATACGGAAGAGGATTAGGGCCACTGAAAAGAAAACAAAGAAAATGATTTTTTTAATTTGATTTCAGTCTAATATGGGAAAAAATAATTCTGCGAAAAAAGTCAGAATTCTGACTTTTTACCATATTATACTGAAATATAATTTTAGAGTTTTTTTTTTTTTTAGTAAACTTTATTTTCAGTGGCCCTAATCCTCTTCTGTATTATTAGCCTTCGTACCAAAATGCATTTTTATTCTTAAGTAATTTTTTAGGAGGCTGCTTTTTACTTTTACATAAGTAAGAATATGTTAAAGGACATGAACACAAATATAAGATTTATTCGAATCAAGAGCCAAATAAAAATCTAATAATGTGTTTAGACAGAAGTTCTTACCACAGCTAACAGGCCTGACCCCAGGCGGGGTCTTTGTGTTTGGGATCTCCTCTCCGGTGAGCACATTGACACACCAGCAGTATCCGGTGGAGCCAGAGCACTGCTGAGGGAGGAAGTTCCCGTCAGCGTCGCACCGTGGGCAGAACGCTCCGGCTAAAACGATGCAGTGAAGGCGCTTGTAGTCGCAGAGACCCCCTTTGCTCCCAGTGATTGTCGAGTTTATTGGTGCAGCTTGGCTCATCGTCAGAACGCCGCAAACCATGAACCAAACGCTCAACAAATTCATGGCTATGATAATAAAAGCATATGTCTGAAAAAGGAATCTGCAAAACAAAACAGTTAGAAAAGTTGTTATAATTAGTTACCTTTAAAATAACAGGAATGTTCAATAAAATATCATCAGGAGACAAAAAGCATTAAAGTTGTATATTAACTCACTTCCTTCTGGACGAGGCAAAGTCTCTATGAATCTAAGCTGCTCCTCTTACTTTTATTCTCCAGATTTCTGCTGCTTCCTCTTATTTCAGCTCCTTAAATGCTACATTAGCTCCAGGCTCCAATATCCTCTTAACAATGGATCTTTCTGGCTCCTGTTTCATTGTATTACCCACGGATGGTAGAATAGTGAAAGAGCCATTGAGGAATCATGTTGAATATGCCAGAAAGTCTGGGTTTGTACTTTCTAATATCATTTTCATGCAGTTAGTTGGTGTTAAAACACGTCTTAGTTTCCAAAAATGTCACCATTCTTTTCTTATTTTAGGTTTCAGCTTTTATCTGACTGGACTCTGCTTTGTTTCTCAGTGTTATTCTATTGTTGAAATCTAGGTTAGACTGGACTTTTTTAACAAAAAGGTGCATTATGTTAACATATAACGTAAAACCCCCATATCTTCTGGATCTAATCAACAAAAAGCCTTGTTACTCAGAAACCCAGAACCTCTGAGCACTCTCAGTAAAATACAATGATAGGTACAATAGCAGAAAATGGAAGATATTTAAACATTAACTTTCAATATAAAGCTCTAAGAAAAACTCTAACTCTGCCATTCAAATTATAAGGTAAGTTTTATTATTATATTATTTTTCAATGTAAAACTAAGTTTTCAAATATAAATGAGACACAGCGCAAGCTATTTATTCATATTAGGACTTTAGATTGACTTACATTCGTTTTAGTTACGGCATTTTTTCCTAACCCTGACAATTTTCACTATATTGCAAATCCTAACCTTAACCTAAAGTTCAGCTATAACACACTTTAAACTGACTCTTTAAGGTTAAAATTGCAGTCCACCACATTAGGACCAGCCTTTGATCCCAAAAAGGTCTGTTGGTCATCAGAGGGTTAGAAAATATACAGAAATGAATATTGGTAACATAAACACGTACATATATCCATCCGTCCATCTCAGTGGATAGGCCGGTGCCTAAATCCAGCAGCCTATGGGCGTAAGGCGGCGTACGCACTGGACAGTCCATACCAGGGCAACACAGAGCCAAGCAGAGACAGACAACCGCACACACACACACACACA
>NW_015150502.1:151559-166763 GCF_000732505.1 Cyprinodon variegatus
AACATGTTTTGGAGTTTGCATCACAAATATGTTAGCAGCTTGTTTCGTTGTTTATTCTGTGTTTGCATCTGTCGCCAACGGCTGAAATAGAGTGAATGATCTTCATTGTCAAAAGCTGAAATTAAAAGAGTTAAAAGAGTCCTCAATGGTAAATTTGACGTGTTAAAATATGTGTGTATTGGTTTTTTGGGTTCAGTTAAAAGCAGATGGAAAATCCCAAAATAGAAAAGTCTTAAAGAGCGGACTATTCATGTATTCATGTTGGTCCTCCTCCAGGATTCATTCATTTGTTCCAACCAGGAGACTCACCTGCAGGCAGTTGGTAAGTGTTGCTCCTTGTCTAATTTGTTGAGTAAGAGACCTGGAAACAATGGTAAAAATTCCCCTTAACCCCCCATGTGTTCCCTCATGAGAAAAAAGGTATAACAGATTGAGTCTGAATGAGCTCTATTGACATATTTGTCATAAGAAGGATTTAACACAAATTTACATACAGTTTCAGCAGAATTGTAATATAAAGCACTAGGTTATGACTTCTTTTAATCCAGGATTAATTAGTAACTCAATAACAAGCCATTAGAGACGCTGAGAAAGCTGATTCCTCTGCTCTACAAAGACCAGACTGAAATTTGTAAAAACCACCAACTGTTCTAGTCCTGCCCTTCTACAAACCCTCCACTGCACCACCTGCTCTAGCCAACTCAACACCATTGCTGACATAAAAACTCAAAACCTACCCCATCTTTGCAGCAAAACACTAAATCTGTCTCCTCCACATGCAAAGAAAGCAAGCACTGTTGGTATTTTTAAATTTTAATTTTCAATCTTATTTTCAGAAGAAGATCAGTCTTTTTAATTGTATTCAGTAGCCAACATCGTTCCGAGGCACACGTCACCCAGAAGCCAGTGAATGGTGAATGTGCAAAGGGTCAGAAGTTATCACACATTTTTATAGCCCTTGGGAAGCAAACATCAGAAAACTGTTGAAAAACATGCACAAAATTTCAAACAACAGTAATCACACTGGAAAAAATCAATATATAAGCCATTTTTTCTTTAAATAAGTGCATTTGTTCTTGGATTGAGGAGGTAAAAGAGACAATTTGCCAATGGAACAATTTAATCTTAAAATTAGAAAACACCATTGCATCGTCTAATTTCAAGTGCATGTTATCTAATTATATTATTTCAAGAGTAAAAATACTAATTCCATTGGCAGATAATCTTATTTACCTGATCTTAAATTAAGGGTAAAAGACATTTTTACTTATTTCTTGATTGTTTTTGCAGTGCAGGAGAAAAAAGGTAGAAGAAACTGGGTCTGAATGAATGAGCTCTATGTATAAACTTGTTTCTCATAAGAGGGATTTAACACAAATTTAAATAAAGTTTCAGTAGAATTATAAGTAAAGTACTACATTATGACTTATTAAAATCCAGGATTATTAAATAATGTGACAACAATTAGAGAAGAAGAGAAGGCTGATTCCTCAGCTCAACAAAGCCAAAAATAAGTAAAAACTTTAGTAAGTATGTTAGATTTGGATCAATTAAACCCTTTAATACAAAGAGAGCAAATGGTTCTTAAATATCTATTGTTACGGCCCAAGGCCTTTTCCTCTGGGTCTCTAACCTCCATGTTTTGGACTCCTTAATTGGTGCTGATTGGAAGTGGAGGCAGCTGGCCAGTGTCTCCAGATGACGTCAGATCCACTTTAAGATGCACCACTTTCTTTGACTAAGTCCCTTATTTTCTTTCTGTCTCCCTGCCACTCTCTCCCACTTTCTCCCTTTCTTCCCCAACCAGTTAGGATTTTTGTTAAATAAATTCCCTTTTTAAGTTATCCCTAGCGTTGCTTCCCTTTCATTTGTTATGGTTTAAGAGCCGGACCATAACACTATTTACTGACAAGCGTTTTAAAGTAGAAGTTACTCAGACACGGTCTAGTGCCCACAGAGATTTACATGTGACGACTGAAACCAAAGATTTTAACACATTCAACTATTATACCTCACTTTCATGCTTGACTTGTTAGTAGAAATGTTGTATAATCAGATTTGATAAAGAAAAAAAAAGTTTTGTTTGGAAATACTGTTGAGTTTTCCTCTCAACTAAATCATTTAGGTGTATTTTTTTTTATAAAACGTATAGTTTTTGATATATTTTTTTCCAAGCTGTCACGCACCAGAGGACGCTTCCTCCCATAAGCTGACTTTCACACCCACTACTCTTTTTCAGTATTAATTCAGTTGTCAGCCCACAGTTTTAACTTCCTCTTTACAAAGCTACAAAAAATTCCCATATGTCAAAACCTTCTGCCTTTCAGTTTAGTATCTTCATCTTTACGCCTCGATCTGGACTCAGCTTGGAAGCAAATTAGGTAAGACGGCATTAATTCTGAGATAATGAAGGAAAATGTTATGTTTCAGCAACAGTGTCTTCCATTTGGGGGCAGTAGATTGCATCTGAAATAGTTTTGCAGTTTCAAATAGAGAACAAAAAAAGAGAAGCAATAAAAGCAAATAAAGGCTTATGAATCAGTGAATAAAGCCGAGATCTCTAACCTGAGTGGGAATCAGATGTAGCACCAAGCTGCCATTAGAAGAATATTTAAACAGGAGCTGGACTGGTTCTGTGTTCGTTGTTTATTAGGGAAGAGTATTATTAGAGGGACAAATATATTGTTAGACTCACAAGTACTTTTTCTATGCATGTTTAAACAATGAAAAGTTATTTTTATCTGCCTTATTAACAAAAATGCTTCAACCTGAAATTTTTCTACAATCTATTAGGATACATTATCTCAGAAATGAATGAAAATAAGTATCTTATGAAAAAGATAAACTCATTTTTTTACATTTAATGAAAATGCTCCTTTCTCCCAATTTAAATGTAATCTCATAAATTATGAATTACATCTATTTATTCTCCATAGACTAGCAGAACAAGAATAAAGAGTTAAATATCCAGCATGAATAAACACTTTAAAGCCAAACTGCCATTACTTACATTAAATGTTTAAATTGTTTTAGTTATGCACTGGAAAAACAATCTAGAAATAAGTAAAATATATTTACACGTAATTTGATTAGGTAAATAAGGTAGTCTGCCAATGGAATGAGTATTTGTACTCTTAAAATAAGATAATTAGATAAAATGCACTTGAAATAGGACAATATAATTGTGTTTTCTTATTTTAGATTTAAATTGCAATGTTCCATTGCAAAACGTCTCTTGTACCTCCTCAATCCAAGAACAAATGCACTTATTTTAAGAAAAAATGAATTATCTAGATTTCGATTTTTTTCCACTGAGTTTGTTAGAGTCTAAGTTTTTTCAGGACTCAATTTTCTCTTTGGAATCTAAAGAATGGGAATGGGAATAATTTTTAAAATTCACAACCTTAGATAAAGAGGAAAGGCAATAGAGGCTGAAAGGAGAAACGTCTTTAGATTCGTCCATCTCCCAGATCAATGCTGTTGTTTTTGTTTTAGTCCTTCTTTAGTCTAAATGTGTGGAAGCAGCAGGTTCCTCAGGTGGTGGGATTTTATTGCTTTTCCTCCTCAGTGATAAGAAGAGCCGCTATTTGAGAAGCATTGATACGTTTAAAATGATACAACAGAGGAACAGATTACAGATGATCAGGAGATCAGAAGAAAATATCAAGCATGTAGCTAAATATGTGCAAAAAGATGGCGTTTAGGTGTCTGTACTGTGTGCACTGCAGAGCTAATTAAAGAATCTTAAGGTGACACTATTCCATCAAATGAAGAAAGTGAAAGAAAATCATATTAATATTGGAAAATAAAACAGCATTTTACATTAGAGATTACATATAGGGGAGCGTTGGCCTGGTGGTTAAAGGATAGAGCTTGGAATCCAGAGGTTCTACGTTCAAGCCACACTCCCACAGACTGCCACTCTGGGTCCCTGAGCAAGACCCTTAACCCCAAACTGGTCTCTGGGTGCTGCAAAATGGCAAGGGGATGGGTTAAATGCAGAGAGTTGATTTCTTTGTTCTGTTCTGAAGCTGAATTCTATTCCATTCATCTATTCTACATTATATTTCAAGAAACGAGGACAGATGGACCCAGTATTCAAGGAGAAAGTCAGTGGACAAGTTCAAAACGTTTATCTAAAGAAAAACAAAGCTAAATGGGGAGCTGCTAGGATCTGTGGCATTCGGCGACTGCAGGTGGGGGGCGGGGCATCGCCCAATCACAGACACTCTGGTTTAACAGTCCAGTCCAAGAATGTCCCCAAGTGCTGCAGTCCCAGAGGTCTTGCAGGAAGCCGATTCTGGTCAGGGATTCAGAACAGACAGGAACAGACAGAACAGGCAGGATCCAGGCTTCCTTGCCTCGTACAGCTCCCTGGCAGTTTCAGAGTCCAGCAGAGTCCGAAGCCTGACCAGGTGGTCAAGCACAGGAGCAGACAGGATCAGGTGCAGATGGGGAAGTTCAGTGGAAGAGGGTAGCAGAGACAGGACGTGGAACCAGAACTTGATGCAGGACCTTTAAACTGGTCTCCTCCAGAGCCAAAAACCCTGAGGACTCAGCAGGGGAGGAACAGTGGACGATTAGGAGACGAGACAGACACAAAACCCTCTTTCCACTGGCAGCTAGGATCCAGGACATGAGCCTTGGAATCAACATAACAGGCTAACAGAAACACAAGTAATGATCTGTCCCCGAATACTCAGGCTGAACAGAATATAAACCAAAGGAAACAGGTGAGAGGAATAAATTATAATTGAGGCAGGGAGGGAAAACGACAGGTGAAAGAAATTACCAATTAAGGGAGAGCAAACAGGCCAGATCATGACATTATATTGTGATTAAATACATAATAAAAGACAGATATGACAAATAGGCCAAAGTCAACTGGAAGTGATGAAAGGAATGTCTAGGATCAATTATAGTGCAAATGTCAATTATAAACAGTTTAGATAGATGGCTGGCTGTACAGAAACAGCATTAAAATGTTTAAATGCAGCATTGTACAAATACTTAATGAAAATCATTTTGGTGGCCAGCAAATAAGCTATTACGAGGAAATGGCCACAACCAGAAAGACCAACACTTGGTACATGGAGAGACATTGTGATGGAAATATATAAGATGGAACAAATAACAGCCGATGTTAACCAAATAGTGGAACTCTTCTTAGAGCGACGGTTGAAATGTTATTTCTTTGCTCCAGCCAGGTGGCCTAACAGCTTTATTACTATGATTTTATAATATAAAATGTATCCTATTGTTTGAATATGTATGTGACAAACTCGCTCAATGTACATAGTTTTGTTCTTAATGAATGTTGTTCCCCTCTTCCCCTTTCCCTGGAAAAAAAAAATAAAAAATATAAATTAAATAAAAAATGCAGGTTTGCTGCAGGAATACTGCAACACTGAACATCAGTTTGCACGTCTTTTCATGAGTGAAGAGGATAAAGGCTGCTGGGCCGGTCAGACTGAGCAGCCTGCTGTGGTCTGAGGATTTTTCAGCAAACTTCCTCGATCAAGAATGTTTGCAGAATTGATGTTATATTATTGATATTTTACAGATGAAGGAGGATGTTGAAAGGAGATGCCATTTCCATGCATTTTATTTCGATCTAACATAAGCTCACGTACAAGAAGGCTGTCGTCAGAGGAATTAAGGCTCAGCAGGTGAGAATAGATCCTCTACACCCAACTCTTCTAGTCCTGCCCTCCTACAAACCTCATTGCATTATCTTCTGTAGCCAACTAAACACCATCGTTGAATCTGTCTACTGGACATGAAAACTCAAAACCTTCTTTGCAGCAAAACACTACCTGAAACCTGCAGAGCTCCGACTCTGTCTCCTCCACATGCAAAGAAAGAAATTTTAACTTTCAATCTTAATTATTAGAAGAAAGTCGATCTTTTCTTTTTAATTTTATTGAGATGCGTTCCAAAGCACACGTCGCCCAGGAGCCAATAAATGGTCAATGTGCAAAGGGTCAAAAGTTATCATACATTTTTAGAGTCCTTGGGACACAGAAATCATGACACTGATGAAAAACATGCACAAAATCAGGACTTTTAAATTACTTTTCTTAGACATGAAGCTGGTTCCAGTAGAAAAAAACAAAAACAAAAGAAAGATAGATTTAAAATATCATGTTTTAGTTTATGGTAGGAAAAAAACAGTAAACTATCGAACTTGAAAACTATACAATGTTGAGCTCAAACAGCTAGATTTAAAAATTTCCACATTAGATGTATGTCAGGGAAATCTTTTTTTTTAAATAATGATTTAATTACTCTACCAAATGTCTTCATAGGTTTTCCTAAAAACTCCATCAGACAGCTGCAGCTGATCCTAAACATGGCTGCCCTAGTTCTCACTAGAAAGTAGTTCTAACATTACCTGAATACATAAAAAAGAAAAGGATCTTAATATAGTTATCCGTTTATATTAACTCAGATAGACAATTTACATGTTCCTTCTTTTTAGTCAGCCGGAAATTCATAAAAAAAAAATCTTCTGTATGCTACATTTTTTTTAAATGAGTTCAAATCCTATTTTTTTGGGTCATGAAGCCATATACGGCCAGAATTGTATTGAACTAAATGCCTCAGCATTCATCCATGTATTATGAGCTGTTTACCATCGTAGTATTTCAAGAAAATATCTAATGTTCTAATGCTAAGAAGTTTGGGTCATCTTTCAACTAAAAAATACTTTATTTGAAGTTTGCAACAATCAGATGTCAGAGGAATGTATATCTATGTTTGAATAGGGTCACAAACATAGAGCAGGTCGATGGAAGCTCTGGGCTCTGTCAGAGCAAAGGGTTAAAAGGAAAACATGCTGTTTGTGGTTACATTCTGCACAGATGCTTAAAGATTCTAAGTAATAAAATCAAAAATAAACCATGTTTCCTGTTTGATCAAATTACTTCCCCAGTGTGAGAGTTTCACTTCCTTCTCCAGTACGGTTCATTAAATCTGCTCTGCCATTCTGCAGCATGGGACGTCTGACTAGCTGCTCCCTGACCCTCCTCCTCCTGCTGGCATCCCTGATCCAGGGTCGGATGGTAAACGGGGAGGATGGCAGGCCGTCCTGCAGTCGCTGCGACCTTAATCTGTCCTGTAACTGCTCCCACGGTGGATTTACCCAGGTTCCCATGGTAACCGACCAAGCTCTCATCCTGGATCTTTCCTTTAACAACATCACCCTGGTGACTCAAGATGACCTGATGGGATACTCCCGTTTGAGGGTTTTAAATCTCCATGGTAACCATTGTTTACACGTAGTCTCCCTGAAACAGCCAGTAAAATGTCTAAAGGGTAACGCTTGTTTCCTGCAGGTAACAGAATCGCTGTGATCCATACATCAGCGTTTGATGCTCTGTGGAGCCTGGAGGAGCTGGATCTGTCTGACAACCAGCTGAAGACTCTCAGCTACAAGTGGTTTAAGAAGCTGGGGGTTCTGCAGCAGCTCAACCTGCTCAACAACCCGTACAGGTGAGGAGCTCAACAGGTGAACACTTTCTGATCTACTCTAACTGATACATCTACTCTAACTGATGCATCTACTCTAACTGATACAGCATCATAAATGCATCCAGTCCCATTGCAAATCTATTATGCATTTATTTATAACTGTAACCGATTTTACAGTTTAATTTGAAATGATTGTAACTGGCAACTTGCTCAGTTACCAGGTGTTAATAGAATTGTGGCTGGACGTTTGGACCGGCTGTTAAAATCCAACTTGTCTTCACCACCAAATGTCAATAACTTGGTTTATAGTTCAACTCCAGTTATTAATCATTAACCACAAGGGAAGCATTGTCTCTGTCTATTCAAGTTATTAACTCAAAGGAAGTTAATTCAGCTGTTTGATATCATGGGTGTGGTTCTGTTTAAGTTTTATCTTTGAGTTTTCATTGGTTTTATTTCCATTTTGTGATATTCTAGTTATGTTTGATCGGATTTGAGTTCTTAGGTATTTCTTCTTTGCCCTATGTAACTTTCTTGTGTCAGTCTTTTTCCCTAGCTCCCTTCTAGAGTCCTCTGTTCACACCTGCTCCCAATCTGATGATTAGCCTGGTCTTTGTTTCTCTCTCCCATATATGCACCCCCTGCTCAATCACTGTTGCTGGTTTGTCATCATTTCTTTGCCCTTCTTGTTATTATCTCTGATTATTAGTATTTTGTGGATTATGTTTTTGGATGTTTGCTTCCGTTGCCACCTTTTTCAATTAACCACCTTCAGTTTCAGTCTCTGGCACTCAAACCTCCATCCAACCTGACATTTGAGGCTGTTATAAAAGAACCACAGATAATTAAAACAGGCCGCACTTTGATTAAACCTAATAATCCCAATTTTAACGTATTATTACTTTTAATAAACTATGTGAACGCTAAAACTACTGCAATAAAGCTGTTCTGGCTGTGTTATATATAGATGTTGAACTAGACTTTTTCATTGTCTCTTATTTTGACTTACATGTTTCAAGAAATAATAATAAGTTTTTACTTATCACAGTTTTTTTATTAATAATGAAACTTTCACAAATATTAATTCTATTTATTTTCATCTCTATCCATCTTAGCTGAACACAGAATCCACATCAGCCAGATAAATGCATGTCTACCTTTTCCTCTACCGTGACAAAAATACTCTGTGATCCTCTTAATAGAATAAATTAGAAAATTTAAGATTGCACCAATAAAAAACTAATTACCTGCTTTGGTCAGAAGGCCCAGTCTCATAGTTTCCTCCTTCCTCCGATGAACCTGAATTGTGCACATTCTTGGGCATTATTAAATATCTCAAGTTGGATTCCTTTGCATTGTCATAAGTTCACCACTGTTTTTCTTTTGTAGAGATTGGAATTAAGAAGCACCAGTCCTTTTTTTTTTAAGTGGTCAAATATGGCAAATATTGGGTAAGCTACAGGACACTATTAGCAGAAACCTCCTAATATCCCCTCTTTTTGGTCTCCTTCAGCCATCTTAGTTCAAATTCATCGTTTCATGGACTTGTCCGCCTGAGGAGGCTGATGTTTGGAGGTCCAGCTCTGAAGGAGCTGAGGAGAGGAGATCTGCTAGGAGTCACGGAGCTGGATGAGCTCACTGTGCATGCCAACAACCTGGCCAGGTGTTCACACATTCATCTTTTGTGATCAACTCGTTGAGACGTAAATGCATTTTAATGCATTGACTTTGTTCTCTGCAGGTATGACTCTGGGACATTAGGAGACATTTGGCCTCTGGGTCATATTACCTTAAGCCTCCAGGGTCCATTCCTGACCAATGTGACCTTGGCTGCAGCTGTGCTCGCTGACATATCGTACCCTGAGACTCTGATCACTTTAGAGGACATCCATCTGATTGGGAACCAGTCTGTTCAGCCCTTCAGGGAGTCAGCCAAGAAAAGGATCCGGTCTGATTATTATCCTCATTCTATATCCTACATTCATATTTTTGACCTGCCTTTACAAACTTTTTTTTTAAATGTTGCTCTCTAGGCAAATTTCTTTCCGCAACCTTTCCGTGTCTGATGAGTCGATTGTTGACTTCCTAGTGGTAACGGATGGCGTCCCCCTCTCCCTCATTTCCATTAAAGATGCCCAGCTGACAGGAGAAGGGAGGTAGGAAAATAGGACAAGAGACTCACCTGCAGATATTTGAAAATTCTACAGATGTAGAGTAAATCATTCCCTCAACAAATCAGTTAATAGAATAAACTAAATTTCTCAGCAGTTTATCAGAAACGTGTTTGTTTAGAGGTAACCCGGTTGCGAGAATAATTGTCCATAACTAAGGGCTTTTATTTATGAAATATGTATTAATTTCTCAGAAAATATAATGATTCCAGGCTATTTTATTAACTTATCGACTGATCAACATATCTAAGATTTCCCTCTGACAAAAAGCTTGTCACAGTACTATCGTATTTCTTATAGTGGTGAAATTAACCAACCCAAATAGCAGCATGCTGAGTATCTAGATTACTTCAATATCCTATTTTTAACTCTAAGTAGGTAAAATCCCCTTTCAGACTTCAAATCTGAAATACCCACTTCTATAAACAATGGTAGTCTTGGTGATTTCAATAGTACCATAACAGTGACACCTGCTGGCTGTAATGTATAATAACAAATCATTTCTAATAGAGCTTCCCCATGTGTTATGCATTTACAATATCTTCAATACCCTCCCAAATAGGATTGTTGATTAAGGTATTTAATCACAAAGTTCAGATCATCTCATATTGTTCTGTTAATACATGCCCAACTGGTGTTATGTTAGAACAACAAATAAATGTGTAAATAAAGCTCAAATCATGCTCAAATAGATAACTCTGTACATATATGGAATAAATTCAAAACAACTTTCATTCAAAATATAAAAGTTTATGAACCAAAAAAAAAACTTAATCTCCAAGTCAAACATGTTTCGATTTAAAACTCTTGACTATAGGGAAACAAAATAAACTAAACTAGTTGAAAAACATAATTAATAATATGAAACAATAGTATCACAGTTGGGATTTATGTTTGAGAAACCTAGTTTTTCTTGAAGTATTTGTAATGAGGTCAAATTAGATCAAAGCAGAAGCTTCCGCATTCAAAGACGACAAACAGTTGGAATACTCAAAACATTTATTGAAAACTGAACCGAAGTGAGCAGTGTCAGGATATAAGGCAAGAACCTCTGGTCTTATACTGGAAAAAATAGAAATCTAGATAAGTAATTTTTTCTTAAAATAAGTGCATTTGTTCTTTGGTTGAGGAGGTAAAAGAGACATTGTGCCAATGAAACAAAACAATTTACACTTAAAATAAGAAAACACAATTGATTTGTCTTATTTCAAGTGCATATTATCTAATTATCATATTTTAAGAGTAAAAATACTCATTCCATTGGCAGATCATGTGATATACATACTCAAATTAAGGGTAAATACACTTAATTTAAGAAATATTGACCTATTTCTAGATTGTTTTTGTAGTGTAAAGTTCAGTCTGAGTCCAGAGGTTGAAGATGGTTCTGTCCAGCTGGTTGCCAACACGGCATGGCAGTCCCTGCACATGGGGTGTAATGTGGTTATGCTACCATGTAATTGTCAGTACCAACTGTTTTCTGAAGTTGGTACTGAACGAGGAGAGACAGTATTCAATATGCTGCAATCGCTGCATAGAATAAACTACAAATCTCTTTGTTTGGCCTCTTGTTCCTTCAGATAGGCCTAAATCTCTTTCTATAAACTCAGATGCATTCACATTTGATTCCAGGTGCTTTAACAGTTTTCTATATTCAAAACATTCTTAAACCTTTTTGATATTTTTTTAAATTAGACTTTGACAGGAACTAGGACATTACTCAGTAATAATCGATCCAGCACTTGCATGCACTGCTGCTGTTTGATTAAAAACAAACAAAACAAAACTTTTAGTTTGACCCAAACCTGAGCATAAAGTTTAACTCTGTTATTTGAGCTTAACTCATGTGGAGTATTGTTAACTCTACTACAATTGAGATTTTTTTGATTTTTTATGCTTTAAAATTGTAATATCTTGCACTTTGTTCAGTAAAAAAGAAATGCTGACAGATTTTCTTTTGTTATGTCTATTATATTAGAATCACATCATTAAAGTAGTGTAACGCTATAAACTTTGTCCAAATCAATCTTGACAACATTAAAGCAAAGAACAAAAAAATTTAAGGGTCAGAAATTTGATGACAGAGAAAACTTAGACATTAAACATTATCTGTATAGGCAAAACTGGCCTTGTAATTACTTATTTCAGCATTGAATGCTTTGTAAAGTAACAGATTATAATTAAAAATGTCTCTGGACCTTTACTAGTTGTTGATTTGCTTTATTCGGACCCCGCTGATTTTTAATTGGTGACCCCTATCTAAGACTTAAATCTGTGACATATGGGTACCCAAACATTCTAATGTAGTGGTAAGGAGCGAGTACCTGCTGGTACAACCTTTAATAATTATCAAAAAAATTATTTTTATCAGAAAGAATCTGTTTTCAAAGTACTATTTTCTGCTTAATAAGAATCTATCCCATGATATAGAATATTGTGTGATGAGTTAACTGTGAAACCTACTGTTTCTCTGTGGCAGGTGGGAGAAAGCCAATCGGACAGATCACAAAAGCATCGACGAGTTCTTTCTCCAAAATACTGTGATTCTAGATGCTTTTAAGTTCACTGCATTCCTACAGCTAGGTTTTCTTCTGAATTACCCAAGAAAGTTGTCCATCATAAACTGTGGGGTAAACATGTGTTGATGACTACAAAACTTTCAGTGCTTTTGTATGAACCAAAGTCTTAAAGGAAAAGTCTGGTCATATTAATTAAAACTTCTGAAAGTATGAAATTATTACATCCTGTTCAAGAAATGATAAGTTTTTTTTTTAATTTAAGGGTAATTTTATTTGAATGTGCTTTACTGCAGACATCCATGTTTGTCAAAGAACAATACTGCCACCTTGTGACGTCACAGTGCGCTATCAGCTGTTGAGCGAGTCCCAGTGCTGTATCTGGCATTTGTCACAACACGCTAATATACATGATGGAGACGACCAGTGCACTATGCGAAGCAGAGAGTGACTTGAAGAGGGATGAATTAGCTCAGCAAATCATCCGTCTTCAAGCTGGCAATCCAACGACGAACCCGTCTGTGGAGGATCATGAATCGGAATAGCGAAATCAAATTTTTTGTCCCACTTTTACTCGATGTATTCCAACATCCAACTACTGTGCATGTGGGCATTATCAGTTTAACTATAGCTCTGGTGAATTTCAATGGTGAAGTCCTCTGGAAATCTTCAATAATTGTTGTTGATTGCAGATGTGTCTAGTAGTTCCCATTGATTTTGCTTGTAAAGCGGGGAGAATGGCGCTAGGCTTACCGCACCGTGACGTCACTGCTGGAAGATGGCAGGAGGGAGGGGTTACTACATTTGGGCAAAAATGGTCGTTCCTGGACTCAGTGATCGCAACGAAAAATATTGTTTTTATTATTTTACTGATTAACAGCAAATTCGTTAGTTAAATCACCACGAACGTATTAGTTTTAGGTATAAATAATGACCCATTGGGTATTCCTTGCTGACCAGACTTTTCCTTTAACCCAAAGGTTTGCAGAGGACACTGCGTATTGTAATTTATCATTTCTTTTAACAGTTACTTTTACCAACAGGTATTTGTGATGCCCTGTAAAACCTCCAGAATGCTGGTAAATCTGCAGTACCTTGACCTGTCCAGCAATCTACTGACTGATCTTACTATAGCAGAATCACTTTGCCATGGACAGGAAACCCTGAAGCAACTCAGAGTTTTGAACATCAGTGGAAACCCTCTAAAGGTGTCTGTATACAGCTTGAAATTGTACCTCTTAATTACCAGACATCAGACTTCCTTGGTTTTAAGGTTTGTGTGCATCTGTCCAGTCTTTTTCCACGATAAGCCGAATGGTGGCCAAGCTCCCGAAACTGACTCACCTGGACATCAGTAGAACTGGCTACAACTTAATGCCTTCAACTTGCTCCTGGCCAGTAACACTGAAGTACCTCAACATCTCCAGAGCTAAGCTAACCACCATCACTGACTGTTTACCACAATCACTTGAGGTAATAAGATTAGTCCATACTCTAGCGAGCCAAAACAGGTTGAAGCGTTCATATCAAAGACATGCTTAACTAGCTTAGTACATCACTGTTTACAGGTGCTGGACCTGAGTTACAATGATCTCAAAGATATCTCCCTGTCCTTACCTTTATTGAGGGAGCTATACCTGTCTGGAAACAAGTTCCAAGTATTACCAAATGGACAGCAGTTTCCCAATCTACAAACTCTAACAATGCAGGTGGGAAAGCATCAATATATGTCAGTTAATTCAGTTAATACCCTTTGTATATTTCCCATTCTGTAACAGCTGATCATTTTTTGGTTTATTTTTTTTCTCCAGTTTAACACCCTGAATGTGTTCGGTCTCCAAGACCTCCAGTCATACAAACGGCTTGAGAGCCTCCAGGCTGGTTACAACAAGTTCATCTGCACCTGTGATTTTGTTCATTTTCTACAATTTGAACTAAAAGAAGGCGGAGTTGTCAAGTTAACAGACAGCAAGGACAGCTATGCTTGTGACTCCCCTTTCCAACTGAAGGGGGGGGCAGTGAGTGAGGTCCGCCTCTCGATCGTCGTTTGCCATCAGGTTTTATTTGTCTCTGTGTGCTGCGGCGTTGCCCTATTCTTTGGGTTACTTCTGTGCATTTTGCTCTGGCGCCTCCATGCCTTCTGGTACATCAAGATGACTTGGGCATGGCTCAAAGCCAAACGAAGTTCCCACAAACAACGAAAAGACACCATGGACTCAGAAGCGTTGCTGTCCTTTGATGCTTTTGTTTCTTATAGTGAAAAGGATGCTAGCTGGGTAGAAAACTTCTTGGTACCAGAGTTGGAGGAGCCAAGGTATGTGTTTTGTTTTACCCTAGCCTCTTACACTACCGTTCAAAAGTTTGGGGTCACATTGAAATGTCCTTATTTTTGAAGTAAAACACTGTACTTTTCAATGAAGGCCACTACAGGTACTATTTAATGAAGATGCCAGTTGGGGACCTGTGAGGCGTCAGTTTCTCAAACTAGAGATTCTAATGTACTTATTTTCTTGCTCCGTTGTGCAACGCGGCCTCCCACTTCTTTTTCTACTCTGGTTAGAGCCTGTTTGTGCTGTCCTCTGAAGGGAGTAGTACACACCGTTGTAGGAAATCTTCAATTTCTTAGCAATTTTCGAGTGGAATAGCCTTTATTTCTAAGAACAAGAATAGACTGTCGAGTTTCAGATGAAAGTTCTCTTTTTCTGGCCATTTTGAGCGTTTAATTGACCCCACAAACTTTTGAATGGTAGTGTATGCCTTGATGCTTTCATAACCAGTGATCAGGGAACAGAATTACAGAAGTTACTAGACACTTTTTCATTTTCAGAATTGATTAGTTTATTGATTGATTGATTGACTTTATTGATCTCAAAGAGGAGAAATTTACTCTTTACATTGGCTCTAATAGTCATAAAGAAGCAAAAGCTGCCAAAAGGAAGGGGTATGGGCTATACACAGTATATTACGGAAGCCGAGAGTGGTCGTACTCAACACTTTTTTTTCCTTTGTCTTCTAGAGATAACGACATAACTATCTCGTTATCA
>NW_015150502.1:167570-170376 GCF_000732505.1 Cyprinodon variegatus
TATATATATATATATATATATATATATATATACAGTGTGTCATTTAATACAAAAAAATATTTTTTTTTTTTATCACACCTTCCTTCAACAGAGTTGAACTTCTTGTTTCAAACAATAGTTAACAATAAAAAAAAAATTTATCCACAGTCAGTTTTCCTGTTTGTGTCTCACCAGTGAGGGCAGTTCCAGGAGTACTTGTTCCTATCAGCCATTGTCTTTGTGCCTCCATAAGCGGGACTTCCTTCCTGGACACGCCATTGTAGACAACATCATCAGCGCCATTGAGCACAGCCGACATACTATCTTTGTCCTCTCCGAGAACTTCGTCCAGTCGGACTGGTGCCGCTATGAGCTGGACTTTTCCCACTTCTGGCTGTTTGATGCAGGTGGAGATGCTGCCATCTTGATTCTGCTGGAGCCATTATCCAAGGATGACGTTCCAAAACGATTCTGCAAACTGCGCAAACTCATGAGCTCTACCACCTACCTGGAATGGCCTCAGGAGGAGGACAGGAGGCCAGAGTTTTGGAGGAGTCTACGCAAAGCTCTGAAAAGAGACGATGACTGAAAGGAAAAAAGTTGGAAGGAAAAGACACATGAAACTGAGTATAGATCTAAACAAAGAACAATGAGAATGAAATGGAACCAATTCAAACTAATGAGCTACCATTTGACGCAGGTGTGCTGAAAAAGAGATAACTTAAACATCCAAGACAGCTGTTCTAAAGGATGAACTTTGAACTTTGTTAGAACCATTTGCCGTTTCTCAATTCAAAAGAACGCGAGTTTGGACTTGTGTCCTCACCAAGTATGTTCTTGACAAGAACACAGGAAAGTGTGGACTCCAGGACAACAAGAGCACGCAGCATAAATATGGGTCAACTGGAACAGAAGCGTACTGATGACATCACCACATGCTCGGCTCATCTGGAGCTGCATTTCAGCTGTTATTGATACTCTGTAGATAATAATATATTCTTACTTTTTTCATTTAGTGGGGGAATAATAATGAACACAGTCAGATAAACACAAATCAAAACAATACTTTGCTAAATAAAACAAAATCCCCATCAGAGCCAGCGATACTATGCATCTATGCAGAGAGAGGGCTGCTGCAGACAGGCTAACATTAGCCTTGGCGCTCCGCTGGTTGCCTCGGTCCTCTTATCATCAGAACTTATTTTAAATTATGCACAAAATCAGTAAATGGGCCATATAGAGATGCTTAAAAGTATAATGTTTTCGCCTCAAATGATCTTAAAATATACTTTTATTAAACAACAGCAACAGAAAAGAGAATTTTTAACTCAATACTCTGAGCACTGTCAGCGCTAACCTGGAAGCTGCTGCTGCTCTAAAGTAGGCTCTAAAGCATGCTGAGTAACGAGAGAGGGGAGAGAACAACATCGGGGGACTTTGTCCGTTCTTGGTCTTTTGTTCTAGTGAATTGGAACAGTATTAGGGCTGTGACTGATGATGTTTCACGAGCACATGAGAACGCACAAGTACACATTGAGAAACGGCCGTAGTGTGGCCAATTGCATTTCAAGAAAAGAAAAGAGCAAAAGCAGATTACAAAGCTAGCTGAACCGAAAGGAATGAGCAATGTCTAGATTCCTAGAAATGTAGTGGATTCATGGATGTCATTTTAGGAGGGGCACTTATTCAAAGGTCCATTTTGTTCCCCTGCAATTTTTACTGTCCAAAAACTATGTTACGTTACAGTACACAGACATTCGTTGAGCACAGGGACCAAGCAGAAAATAGCAGATCAAACTGAAGCCCGCTTCCCTGAGTTCAGACCGCCCACAAGCTCCTGATTGGCTCAAAGTCTTTTCCTGTGTGATTGGCTGTCACCGCTGTCACTCCTGAGAAGCTCACTGTACAAACATCTGATGCGCCACTGAATTGGGCCTGTGATTGGATGGTCTAACACGCTGAAGTTAGTTATATTCAAAAATACTTGTCAACTTTATAAGTTTGGATCTTGCCATTTTTGTTATTTTTGTCATTAGGGCTGTGCCTTTTTTTGCTTTATGTTTATTTCCCTTAATTATCGTTAAGAATATTTACCGTATGTGGTTTTCCTTTTACATCCTCAAGTCATTTTTCTTTTCTAGATTATTGGATCCATCTTTGTTGTTTGTTCTTTGTTCTACCATTTCTCTCTCAGCCAGAACCTTTTGGGAATTAGGCAACTCTGCACCTGTGCTTCCTCATTTGTTCTACTGTTTGTTTTTTGCCCTGTATCTAAGGTTAGTCATTTGTCAACAGTCATTGGGCTCACAATTTACCTCTATCCCTTCTTGCTTGTAGGTATTTATTGTTTGCCTAAATAAATACTTTCTTAAAATATTAAAGCTTAACTTTTTACCATGGTGTCTGAATTTTGTTCTGGAACATTCATTCTGACACTCACTTATGTGATCAATGTTGTCTTTCTCAAGATTTAAAGAAGCATCCTCGTTGATGCTGTATATTTGAAGGAGGCTTTACTTGTATTATAGATAAAAAAGTAGAAGTGACTCCTAACTAACCTTTAACATGAACTTTGTGAGAAAGATTCGAAACTAACATTATCCATACATGTTTGTTTCTTTTTTTTACACACTGAGCACAATGACATCTTTTTACCCAATGTACTTGTGAATGCAACAAAATGTGAGCTCATCAAAATAAACAAGAGATGCTTAAAAAAACTGGAAGAAATCTTACTGTACATTGTAGGCCTATTTATAATAAACATCCGCGTTGCATGAAAATGAAACTAACAGCAGGAAAACTCATCTATACGCTACTACTGCAT
>NW_015150502.1:171617-183932 GCF_000732505.1 Cyprinodon variegatus
TTGGTTTATATTTGTTTTTGAACTGGTTGATGGTTGGACATTGCTTCAAATCCATGCTCATCATTGGCATTGGCGCAACACTATATATAACAGAAACTATTCTCAGTGTTAAGATGTAAAAGATTATCTACAAGTGCAGATACTGACAACAAGATGTCTGCTGATTTTAAATACTCTGAAAAATAGAAAACAAAGCCTAAATTTGACTGAAAAGTACTTTTTTAAAGCTAATATTGATTGTGAATCAATTAAAACATTACCCAGCTTATTTGTTATTTTGAATAAATTCAAATTAGAAGTTTAACAGAATGAGATAATGTGTTTACTATATTTACTATAAAAAATGGAGAAAGACAGGTGGACATATTTGCATGGTCTGCATAAGGCATGGACCTGAGGTATTTTCACTTCCTCTTTTAACAGCTTCAGAGTACACTTTAACTTATAGTTCCTCTCTAAGACAGGAGAAACCATTTTATTCACTTCATTTTCATCCTCCTCAGCTCAGCAGATATTAAGGTAAGAAAAATGACCCAGACAGTCTGACATTTGGACATAAATACTGTTACAGTTTATTTTATACCTGCTCTTAGCTGTATTCCTTTTTCCAGAACAGTGACTTAAATAAATTAGCTTTCACATTAGATGAAGACTTTTTTCTTTTGTGTTTCCAAAAAGCTTTCACAGATTTCACAGCTTATTGCTTTTCTCTCCATAGATGCTGTTTTAAAACATTATTATTATTTAATGTGCAAATTCTCAATCATCTGGCTCACAGTCTTAGATCAGAAGCAATCATACTTTCCTCAGTTTTATTAAGAACATGCTGTAATAAATATCCAGCAGTCTTTGTCAATTTGCTGACATAAAAGGTTATATGGTGTGCCATTTCTCTATTGCTGATTTTTAGATTTTATAAAAGGCTACGTATGCCTTCAAATGTATTGATTTTAATAATTGTCTTTTACTCTGTTTTAATATTATGGTCTTTTAACCTTTGTTTTAATGTTCCCTTTTTAAACTGTTGCACTTTGGGATTTGAATTCAATGTAAAGTGCATTACAAATAAAATTCATTATTATTATTATTATTTAGGTTTTTTAAAAATGTTTTTATCAATTAAAATATTTAAATATAAACAGCGATTAAAGTGTAAAAGTTATATAGTGATTTTTTTTCTTGTCTGCAGCAGTTTGATCCTAAGTCACATAAAAAAACCGCCATAACCCCAGAAGCACTTCCCTCTTAAACAGCTACGTGTCTGTGAGAGGCAGTTGGGGTCGACGGTGGAAAGGAGATTATTGTTCCCACAAAAAATTATTTACTCACACATGCTTCTGGATTTTCACTTCTGTTTTATAATCCATCTGTAGAAGCTAAAGATTTTGAATTAATTTCCTATTTCTGCCTTTTCCAGGTAAAAATATACCTAATTTTATAAACAGTATGAAACATCTGTGGATACTGGCGCTGCTCCTCTTCTCTTCACCTATCTGGGGTCAGATGGAAAATGGGGACGATGGCAGGCTGCCTTGCAGTCGCTGCAACCCTTATCGATTCTGTAACTGCTCCCACTCGGGTTTCACTCATGTTCCCATGGTAACGGACCAAGCTCTCAGCCTTGACCTCTCCTTCAACAACATCACCTTGGTGACCCAAAACGACCTGTTGGAACACTCAAAACTGAGAGTTCTGGATCTCCACGGTAACCATGATGAGATCTGATACATCCCAATGGAAATAACCTGTGAAATATGTCTAATCCAGGAGTCTGTATCCTGAAGGTAACAGATTAGCCGTGATCCATCCATCAGCGTTCGATGCTCTGTGGAGCCTGGAGGAGCTGGATCTGTCTGACAATCAGCTGAAGACTCTCAACTACGAGTGGTTTAAGAAGCTGGAGGTTCTTCAGCAGCTCAACCTGCTCAACAACCCATACAGGTGAGGAGATCTGATTTCCGACCAGTTTTGAGTCTGCATTATGTAGAAAAAGTATCTTTAAATAATGACATCCAAAACCTTACCATGGGCCCGGATCATTGGTGTAATAAAACAGGACAGACAGACCCAGTATTCAAAGTGACACAGCCAGTAGGAAAGTTTAACAAAACAGAACATAACAGAACAGAAACAGGCGGCTGTGGATCTGAGGACCTGCAACGACTGCTGGGAAAAGGGGGCGGGGCATCGCTCAATCACTGACACTGTCTGGTTAAACAGTTCAGTCCATTCTCTGCATGGAAGCCAGGACCCATCCGATGGACTGGCGAACGTGATCCAACACAGAGCCGTCAAGGGTGTCCCCGATCCAAGCAGCAACCACATGGAGCTCCAGGTCAGAACAGGACAGTTCTTAGATCCAGGAGTCCTCAGGTCTACAAAAGGTTCAGATCCACACAGGAACAGACAGAAACGGGGTTCCAGGAATCCACAGAGCTTTCAGGCAAGTTCAGAGTCCAGAGCCAGACGGGAGCAGGAGCGTGCCCACACAGACAGTGGCTCAGTGGTTGAGGAAACAGAGACAAGACGTAGCAGGATTCAGCAGGACTTTAAACTGGTCTCCTCCTTGGAGCCAGGCTTATGGGAATAAAACTGACCTCCTCTGTGTTCCGAGCCAAAACCCTGAGGGCTCCAAGGAGAAGGACCAGGGCATGATCAGAGGACAAGACATACATGAAACCCTCTCAATCCACTGGCCGCCAGGAACCAGGACACGAACCTTGGAACATAACCAAAACTAACAGAACCAAACACAAAACAATGATCTGGCCGCGATAGCTAGGCTGGACCAAATATAAAGCAGAACCTACAGGTGGATGAGATCAGAGATGATTAGCTTGCTGTGCAGAGCCTTATAAGCCACTCACACTTGTCCAAAGTTGGTTTCAGATGGTACTTGATATGGCTTACTCTTCGTGGGCAAGCGGAAATAGAATGAATAGTGGGTAGGGGGAGGGAGTAGCCATTGACTGGAAAAGGCCCTATGCTTAAATCTAAATCCGAGTACCTCATTTCCAGCTCCAACATCTATAAACAGAGATGTGGATTGCAGCAGCACAGCTGATATTTCAATCCAAGACGGTGTCACAGCTGATAACGAACAGAACAAAGCTGCTATGACAGAGAGAGCAGAGAGAATATGGATGGAACTTAACAAATCCTGCAGAATGAGAGAAAAGAGATAGAATGAAACAAAATGATGAAAAGTGGTCCATTTGTCCTCCAGCAGCCTTAACATATAGCAGCATAGCTATAGAAAATAGCTCAAGATAACTCAACTACTTTGGTTGAGGTATGAGGAAGGTAGAGATAACCGACACCTCCTCAGCATGCAGTGAAGTTCTCCAGGGTCCTGCTAATCAGCTGATAGTTTGTCTGAGCTATGTTGAGGCACAGGCACATCTAAAAGGTACAGGACATTGACCTTTAAGGACTGTTTGAGGAAGCCTGATTTAAATCCTTTCTGTGCCACAATACCTGGAAAGGCACAATCAAGAAGATTAATATCTTCCTTGGTTTCCTCCAGCTGCCTGGGTTCTCCTCCATTGTTCCTTGGACTTGTCAGACTGAGAAAGCTGATGTTTGGAGGTCAAGATCTGAAGGAACTGAATAGAGAGGATCTTAAAGGAGTCACCCACCTTGACGAGCTCACTGTGCAAGCCAACAACTTGGCCAGGTATCCAGTCCTCATTTCTCTACAGTGTTGCTCTTAGCACCCAGAACTGCTTGTTATACTAAATATTCTCCAAACCCTTTGGGGATACTTGTGTTTTTCAGTTGATTTTTCAGCTTTTTTATGTTTTGAATATGTTTTCTGTGGCTCCAGCGGCTTCCTTTACTTGAGAATTCCACATTTGAGGGAGAGGGAAAAAAGAAACAAAGGCGGTATGCATCTCAGATCTAGAATGAAAAGAATCTTGACTGAAACACTTAAGGCTAACATCACTGGGGAAAATGTGTATTCCCACTGTAACACCCACTTCCCCATCAAAGCCGCTTTTCTAATGAAACTAGAAAATTGCATTGTGTATTTATGCTGCAGTCCTTAGCAAACATGTAGCAACCATGGAAAGAAGAAGTGCCCTACTGGTCCACTCTGAAATCCTCTCTGGCAGTTGGTTAATTTGGCCAAGTTTTTCATTAGATTATTTTGTTACAGAACTAAAGGCAATATAAAGATTTACTCTAGTTAGAAGCCTTTCAACATGAATGACCTCTGACTGCTGTAGTACAGATAACTGACTATTGCTCTTTGTTTTCTCGACCAGATCTATATTTTCTTAACAAATAAAAACTCTGATCTACACCAGAACTATGATCTGTACTATTAGCTCATTTGTACATGTCCAAGCAGTTGCCAGTGTTAAACAAAATCTACAAATGTAAAGAAAAAACAAGAAGCAGTCAACTCATTGGACTCTTAATTAGGAACAATAGATGAGAAGGAAACAAGAATCTAAGCAAAACGCCAATAAATAAATGCTTGACAATGTATTCATAGAAACAACTGAAAATCAAAGAACCAACCTCTACTGATCTATTAGCTGTATTTTTCTATCTTTATTTTTCCTTTGACTCTGTTCTTTGCAGGTATGACTCCGGTACTTTTGGAGGCCTTTGGCCTCTTGGTCATGCAACCCTGAGTCTTTATGGCCCGTTTTCAACGAACACAACGTTAGCTGAGGTTCTGCTTCTTGACGTGTGTTACCCTGAGACTAAGCTCACTCTGGTAGACCTCCATCTGAATCATTATGTGTCTACTCAGCCTTTAAGAAAGATAATTAAGAGGATCAGGTTTGACAAAAAATAAATTTTGTTATTATTGCTAAAATGGAGAAAAAAATAGAGAAACCAGTGAATGATTCTCCTGTGGTTTGTCACTTTAGAGATCTGTCTCTCCGTAACTTTTCACTGTCTGATGAAGCAACTGTCTCTTTGCTGACACTGATTGATGGAGTCCCGCTGCGATCCCTAAAGATTGTGGGTCTGACTCTCACAGGCGAGGGCAGGTGAGTAACCAATGTATCGGAATATGCTATGCACCACATCCCAGATGTTTTAGCCAATATCTATTAATCCATCCATCCATTATTCAAGCATGAACTCTGATAGGTGACGTTCAAAAATTGTTATTAATTCCAGTTAATTAAACTATTCTTGTAAAATAGATTTTTTTAATAAAAAATAGAATATTTTCAGTATAAATCTAGTATGTGGGTATGAACAATTTTGGGCTTTATTGTTTGTTCAAATCTAAGTATTTGGCATTTAATACCTGTCCTGTTATTGTCTTAGGTGGGTACGCGCTAATCGGACAGAACTCAGGAACATGGACGAGTTCTTTGTCAGCGATGTCACAATTTTAGACATTTTAAAGTTTGCAATGACTTCAGAGGTGCAGTTTCTGTTGCAGAACCAGAGGAAGCTGTCCATCATAAACTCAAAGGTGGGAATCAAACTAATAAAACTCTTTCTTCATAATAGGTAATTTGAGTCAATAAACTTAGGTCAGCTTGGTTCATGCTGTAGTTTGAATTCTTAAATTTCATTCAGAAAGTTAGTAATCATGTAATTTTATCCAAAAAGCATTTATGCTCGATACATTTCTTGTTAAAAAATTTTTTTCTAGTTTGATAAAATGTCTTTACGCCTTTTTAAAGAAGCACAAAGCAAAGCATTGCAATTTTTTCACACAAATGCAGGAACTGAAAACGAGATTTTTCATGTAGGAAAAATGTTAGCTCCTCCCACATTTTGCTAAAACTGAAAAATATAAACATTTCTCATGAAGAGCTGCAATACGGTTGCTCTGGCTCAGTTTTGAATGGTTTTATGTTTCATATATCCCTTTGAAATAATACGTCACTAAAAATGAGTAAAGTTGAAATTCATATCATGTAATAATTCCTAGATTAAAATGTATTCCTTATTTTAAGTATCCACCTTCCGCAGATATAAAAACTGAACATACTTTTATTCCTTTTATAGTTGAAAACAAATCTGCTGCAGAGGTTTACTCTTTTGTGTCCTGTTTTGCCAGTGTGGCTTTGGGAATAGATGTCCCAGAGCTAGATGATTGGCCAACAGCTTTGCTTTCACAGGCAACCATAATGACTGTTGCCATATGGTTACGCTTAGTACTTGTATATGAAACTTAACTGAAAATTATTTGGGTAGTGAAACTGACAAGGAGATAGAAATAGAGGTGAGAAAGAAAGGGGATAAGAACTAAGGGGAGAGAGTAAGAGATTCTAGAAGAGAGTCGGGAGAAACAGAGTCAGAAAAGAGTTTATGAAAAGAGAAAAAATAAAATAAAAGGCAAAAAAGACAACACAGTAGATATACAATAACTCCTAGAACTCCTCTTTCACACCTGTATGAGACAATAGAGAGAGAAAGCAGACTGCAGAACAACAGCAAAAAGAAGACGACAGACAACCAACCAAAAATACTGAACCAAAAATACTGAAGGCAAGAAACACTAAAAAAACCATGACAGAGAAAGAGGTTGCAGCATCATGAACTTGACTTACTGTAAATGGAAAATACGAAAAATGTATTTTTCCAGACAGTTTAAATCTAAAATCTTCTTTAATGAAAGAAATTGTTATTTTATGACATCACTGACTGCTAACAGACTAAAAGAGCACAGGCATTTAAGTCATTAACAAAACAATGACTTCCTGAGAGAATGACCTAACTGACCAAAATATGCGGCTAAATTATTTAATAATAATTACATTTTATTGTCATTCCACTGTCACAAGTACAGAGCAACAAAATTAATTCTCTGCATTTAACCCATCCCCTTGGGGGGCAGTGGGCTGCAATTTGCAGCACCCAGGGAGCAATGTGGGATTAAGGGTCTTGCTCAGCAAGCCAGAGTGGAGTGGGGGATTGAACTCACAACCTCAGGATTCAAAGCCCTATGCCCTAACCACTAGGCTGCCACTCACCTTTAAGATGCTCTAGACAAGAGATGTCAACAAAATCTGAAATGTGCAGAACAAGATTAACAATTTGACAGATATTGGCAAGTCATACTATTGAAAATGGTAGGATGTAAGATCCTAATAGAGTCCTATTAAAAAATCTACAATGTTGAGCACACATGCTCTTAGATCATTAAACCTTTTTATTAATTGATTGTTATTCATAGATTTCTTTTTTTATTAATTGTATGTAAGAATGTCAAGATGTTTTACTCAAATCACACAGTATTATCAATTTTTACCCTCAGATGTTCCTGCTGTCCTGTTATCTAACAAAAATGATGGTCAACGTGCAATACTTAGATGTGTCTGACAACCTGCTGACCGACCTGACTATTTCTTACATGCTGTGTGGCAACGAAGAAACACTCGAGGAGCTCAGAGTTTTAAATATTAGTGGGAACCCTCTAAAGGTATCAGCATTAAATTCAATTAAAACTTTCTGTAAAATTGTGTAAAAGTGCGCACCCTTGAAAATGTGTCTACTTGTGCCCAGTCTTTGTCAACAATGAGCCGTTTGGTCACCAAGCTCACCAAACTAACCCACCTGGACATTAGCAGAACCAGCTACAGCTCGATGCCCCCTAGTTGTTCTTGGCCAGCCTCCCTTAGATACATCAACATCTCTAGGGCTAAGCTAACCACCATCACACCCTGTCTGCCAAAGTCTCTGGAGGTAAAGAGACTTGATCAAGGAAAGTAAACTGCCCTATTGGAAATATACATTGTCTTTATTTCATACTTACTCGTTTAAAGGTGTTGGACATGAGCTATAATAACCTGAAAGAATTTGTGCTGGAACTGCCAATTCTGAGAGAGCTTCACCTCTCTGGAAACAAGTTCCTGAGGTTACCAGCAGGGGGGTACTACCCCAATCTGCAAACACTTAAAATACAGGTAAGAGGCAATCTGATATGCCATATTCTGTTTCCTCTTTGTTATCCAGGCTGCCCTAACTTTCGTTTATACTTTGACAGTCAAATACACTCAATGTCTTCAGCCTTTCGGACCTTCAGTCATACAGACGACTTGAGAACCTGGAGGCGGGTCACAACAAGTTTGTCTGTTCATGTGGATTTGTCACCTTTCTCCGCTCGCTACTTGCTGGAAGTAGGGGTGTGAAGATAACAGATGGAGACCAAAGTTATGTCTGTGACTCACCTCTTAACCTGCAGGGAGATGCAGTAGACCGAGTTACCCTCCCTATTATCCAATGCCACACAGTTCTGTTTGTGTCTGTCAGCTGTGGGGTCGCCCTTTTTTTGGGGATGCTGGTTTCTGTCCTACTTTGGCGATGTCATGCCTTCTGGTACCTGAAGATGTCTTGGGCATGGCTCAAGGCAAAAAGAGATTACCAGCGACATCGGCGACAAAGAGAAATTGAGGGGACAGGAGCATTGGTATCCTTTGATGCCTTTATTTCCTACAGTGAAAGAGATGCTAGCTGGGTGGAAAACTTTCTGGTACCTGAGTTGGAGGAGCCAAGGTAACGTCTTCGTTTGCTGCAATGCTTCCTTAACTGTAAGGTTCATGAATGTAAGAATCTGTTGGCATAGATTTGTTAGCACTGATTGGTTTTCACCGTGCTTTGCCACATCACATCTTAACTGAATGGGTTTTAGCAATGGTGTATGCTCAATAGATGTGCAAACCTGGACCCTTTTTAAATGAGTAAATTGCTTGTGCGACTGATAGTTTTAGAGTGGTTGTAAAAAAAAAAAAACATTAATCTGCTGACGCAAAAAAATGCTCCCCCAATCACTTTAAGGTTTGATCCATTGTTTTTTGGGTGGTATATTTGTATATCCTCCACACAAAAATAGGCATGATTTGCGTTGTCATGAGGGAACACATTTAAGACTATAAAGATGTTAATTTGGTGATATATATACTCGTATTTTAAGAAATTTAGTTTAAAGCATATTAGGAATAATGGACAAAAACTGAACAATAATCTAACTTCATTTTTTTATTGTTACAGCGACTCAACAGATCTAGCATCCCCACTGACTCTCTGTCTCCACAAGCGGGACTTCCTTCCCGGACACTGGATAATGGACAATATCATGAGTTCCATTGAGCGCAGCCATCATACTGTCTTTGTCCTCTCCCAGAACTTCATCCAGTCTGACTGGTGCCGATATGAACTGGACTTCTCCCACTTCTGGTTGTTTGAAGCTCGTGGAGATGCTGCCATCTTGATCCTGCTGGAGCCCTTGAGTAAAGACGACATACCCAAACGATTCTGCAAACTTCGCAAACTCATGAGCTCCACAACCTATCTGGAGTGGCCTCAGGACGAAGAGAGGAGACCGGAGTTCTGGAGGAGTCTACGCAATGCTCTCAGAACAGACGATTAGCATAAGAACTGATTCAGATCTAAAGAAAGAAGAGTAAGATATTATAAGAAAATAAATTGGTTATTTGATGAAGACCAAATTTGAATGCTGTTTGTGTCAAGATGTGTTGAAATTACCGCAAAGTAAATATAATACTGGATTTGGCCTGCAGAGGTCTCTGTAGAATATGGAAGAAAACCAGGAAGCTGGCTACAACCCAAACAGTGTTTGTCTTTAGTGTCTTATTAAAAGATTACATCGTAAAATCGGTTGGCTGTTACCAATTTTATGTGTCCCCTCCAACTTCCAGCCACTGGCCTTCTCCTGGGCATGCCTTTTGTTTTACTCTGACTCCACCCTTTCACTTCTCTTTAGATCTTATTGTCCACAAATCATTACAGAACATTTTAGTACAAAGATTGATGTTTAAAAAGGAATTGTAGGGGAACAGCCAAGGGCCCATCAAGGAAAGTGGTTAAATTTTAAATGGCTACTACTGTATAACAATAAAATCCATGTTTGATATATTGGAACTTTAATCCAACATATGTTGTCTCTTCTTTTTGAAATTTTTATCCAGTCCAGTAGATATTTTCAAATAGAAATGCTACATAGGTCTGATTATATTTGATATCACCTGTCTTATTGCAATGTATCTATAGCCACCTGGGAGAGTACTTGAATCATCCCAAATAAGCTACCGTAAGAGCTGCTATACAAACCGCTCATCTACTTTGAAAAAAAAAAACAGCATTATGACCAAATAATTTAACATGACATAAAATAGCTTTGTCTCTGAGAAAATTTTCTCCCCATGCTTACAGGCATTATTGCTTCTTTCTATATGCAATTTGCAGCTTTGAAATCTGACAAAACATTTTTTTAATTACTGCCCATTGATTTGCTCCTTATTACTTTTATATTGGAATAAGATGTAAATAATTTGCCTCCCTCGCCTTGTTGGCGTTTGATGTGAACGCATCTTAAAAGATGCAGGACAGCTCTTAAAAACTTCAGTTGGAGACCTCTGCTTCACCCTTTACTTCATAGAACCTGAACCTGTTAATCTGATAATCCATCATAACTTCACCAATTCAATAGTTTGTATTATTTTAAGAGTGTTTAATAGAGAAAAAAAGAAAATACAAACAGAACATCAAGAGGCAAAGAGACAATTCTTACCAATCAATGGAAATGATAACTTATTAAACCGCAGCAAGTTTATTTGTACATTTCAGTAAAAAGATTTTTCAAAGTGTGGTACATTAAACAATGCATAAGAAAAGAAAAAAATCAGAGAAAAGTACATCACATTGGCATAACAGATGCAGGTAAAAGCAGGACAACAAACTTAAAAACTATGTTTCAGGTAACAGTCAAAGGCGACTCTAAACCAAAAGGTTTTTTAAGCTGTTAAACACTTCATGCTCTGCATTCCCAGAAGACATGAGTGGTTTGTTAAAACTAATTAAGAACATTTCCAAAATAAAACATGCAAGTTAAAGATAAAAAAAATGCAAATCCAATTCATGTACTTAAAAAAAAAACAGAATGTTATATTCTGACTGTACAATCAGAGAAGAGGCTGCTGAGTGGAATAACCTGCTGAAAGCTGCAGGCAATCTGTCACATTATCTGTATCAAACTATAACATGTTGTTTGTTTGAAGCATTAAATCTACTTATAATCCTTAGACTATTAGTAAAGCATTGGAATAATAGTTATTTCATTGCTTTAGGACAATTTGTTACATAAAATCACATTATAAAAGAACTGTAAAAAAATCATACGACGGAATATTAGGGACAGATTACAGATTTTCTTTTTTTGAGAAGTCTTAATATGAGAATAAAGTAATAAAATTACGAGAACAAAATTCGCAACAACAGTATAAAAAAAATTATAAGAAAAAAGTTGTAACATTACAAGAATAAAATCATAACATCACAAAAATCAAGTCATAAAATTACAAGACTCAACATTACGAGCATAAAGCACTTTCTTCCCTAAAATGAGGATTTTCGAGCATCATGTGAAGTTATACTTTGGTATCGGTTTGACAAATAAGGAAATATTTAAGCAGCAGAATCAAATTGGGAATCAGGTCAAAGAGGACTCAGGTTGTTGATTGGTGGAGCTGGTCGGAGCTCGAAGCTTTCTTTCTGAAACGAGCTGTGGTATGACGACTTCATTCTCGTTATTTTTTAACTTTATTACTTTACAACTTTATTCTTGTAATATTACTTTAATCTAAAAAAAAAAAAAATACATTTTTCAGCCTGGCCCAAATACTCCGTCATAGAATCATAATATATTATAAAATCCAATAAATTATTTATTTAAAAGTCATAGCTACAGCTTTTTTTTTTTTTTTTTATTATCAAAAAATAAAAATGTCACAAATAGTACAAACAGATTGACTTAAATGCTGCAAAATAAAAGTACTAATTTTATTAGAAAAAAATATATACAGCATATAAACACTGTTCTATCAATTTGATGGCTCTAAAATAAATAAATATATACTTCTGGTCATGATGTCAGTGCATTAGAAAAGAACCAATAGAAACAGTAGGTTAACGCCATGTTATTCAGCTCAGGTAGTAACAGCTATATGAAAGGTGAGAAACGGCTTCTGCTCTGTGTAACATTTCTCACGTTCAAGCCAAGAAAACATAAAAGAAACAAAACAAGGTGGAAAATCCGTCAAGCTTTAGAGACTTGGTGCCAAACTAAAGCAGCCAAGAGGCTCAGAAGCCACATAGATGTTGGTGCTTGTTTTCTTAATCGGTCCTTTAAATATTCTACCCCTGATTAACATTAGCAGACCTAGCCTAGCAACTGGCTAGCAAACAGTACGGGACCAGAGCGGGCAAGTGCACCACTTATGCTACGTTCACACCACAAGCAACAGAGGCATCAGATGCAGCTAGTTTACATGCAAAGTCAATGGTTGATACGCATCAAGTATGGAAGTAAATATG
>NW_015150502.1:185483-198726 GCF_000732505.1 Cyprinodon variegatus
TTAAACCTCAGCTGATGTAATTAGGGACATCCCCTTTTCTTCAATAAATAGCAAGGAGAAAGCTGAAGACTGCAGAGTGGGGTGGAGATTGTAAACTCCGCAGTCTCCTTCCTATTCTCCTCGCGAGTAACTAAATTAATTGTCCCTGTGCCTTCTTTCTTTCCCTGTATGTATGTATGATGTTTTAGGTGCTTAGACCTGACAGAAATAGTATCTAACTCTGCTTGTTGAGTTAGCAGACAGCTTTTTTTCAGAAGTCTGCTTTCAGTGCTTTCTTATCAACTCAAATAAACTATTTAATTAACTTTTTAAGGTGGACGTTTTTTTGCACCTCCAACCTGACTTTATCCAGCCATTGCTCTTGTCCATTTTCCTTTAGATTATCCACAAGCTTTTTAAATATGGTGATCAGTGGATGGGCAAACTCAATCACGCTCCTTGTAATCTTTGGAAACCCATAGCCATACCCGCCAACGTGCTTCGCTATAACTGTGCCCTGGCGCCTGTTCCTACCGGTAACCGGAGAGCCTGATGTTCCTTCGTACATGGAAGAACAATAAGTTGTCACCTGGTTTGCTTTGAATCCACCCATTATTATGTCATTAAATCCTTGGTTCTCTGCAATAAATCTGACAGAATTCTCTGTGATAATCAAGCCTTTGTATTGAGCTAAATGCTCTTCCTTAACCTTCTCCCTATTTTCTTTGTTAATTATAGATGTGTATTTAAAAGTCTTCTCTCCTCCGTAAGGATACCCGATGATACAGATATCCCCACTCCCCAGCACTGGTCCGAATCTCCTTAGGAGACCTGGTGGTACTTGGGGTTGCTTTGCTCCTTGGCCTTTAGGTATGAGTGCAAGGACCACGTAATCCAGCATTACATCAACATCGACAAATGTTTCCTCCACAGTAAAGCTGCTGGTTTCCTCCTCGTCTCCTGCTTCATCCAGAACCGGGTCACTGCCACTATCACCTGGTCCCTGATGAGGTTTTCTCTTGTTGGTTTTTTGGTCAAAGACAACATTGACCTCTTTGGGAACCAGCAGCTTATTTAAATCCTCAGGATCTCTGAACAGATGTGCACTTGTCATGATAAGCCTATCGACGAGAACAAAACCTGTTCCCTGACACACACCATCCACAATGATTTTACAAACAGATCTCCCTATTTCTTCACAATTGGATTCCCATTCCTCTTGACTGAGATGCTCTTCGGTCTTGAGGTTTGGTGTTTCTAGTTTACAAGGATCTGTAGATCTGCTCTCCAATGATTGGTTCCCATCTGGAACTTCAGAAATCACCTCCCGATTTTGTGTTTCAGCTGCTCTCCTCGAACCCTCTCCAGTCACACTCCCTACATTTCCGATGCCTTTACGGAATGTTTGCGACTTTTCTCGGTTATAAGTCGGCGATCGTGTTTTGTATGCTTTTGGAAAATGGTTGGCGACCTTTTCTGTTGACAGGGAGATTTTCTGCAGCTTTTCCACTAAAAGCTGGGCTTTCTGATCTAGTTTTAAACCGTCCTTGCCCGTTATCCTGTTCTTCCCCTTGATGTTGGAGTTGACTGAAAGAGGTTGATGATTTTGATGTTTGGTCTGCAGAAAATCAGGATTTACGAATTCATTTAAAGATTTTTAACCTATAAATACAATATTCAGCTTTTTCAGGTTTTACTCACCATAGAACTTCCACCATTGGTGTCCCTTACTCCCAGAGGGGTTGATGTATTAATCTGGAACATATAAAAAACATATATGTTGCTGTTAAATCTTTTAGTTTAATTTAGATAACTATCCAAGCTGCTTAACTAAAAACCTTTTAAACCTTTTAGTCGGGCGATGTACTGGGCTATGTTGTCGGAAAATTTTTATCTCTCTTCTATTATATATTAATTATCCTATTTACTCACTATCACTCACTCAGTCTGTTTCTCTCTCAAGGCCACACAATTCTCTGCAGGATGGTGTTTGTAGACCAGACATAGCTTCTTCCCATAACAATCCAGATTCTTTCTCAAGGTTTATTCATAACATGTTACTGTTAACCAAAGTGTCTGTAATTTGTTATGACTCTAACTGCTTTCCATTGTAGTAAGTAGGGGGGGACGAACCCTGCCCAGATCGGAACAGAGCAGAATGCTGTGCCATGAGTGCTGTATGATGAACTGTTCTCTCTTTGTAAAGATATGAAGAAATGTGCCGACTGAATTAAATCCATCGATATCCGTTTATTTAACTAGGATGAATAGTTGAATATTTTTTTTCCACGAAAATTGAGAATCTCTGCATCAACACGGTCAAAAACAGAACACCCTCTTCTACAAAATGCAAGTTATGTTCCCCCTTTGTCATATGGTATTTCTGTATAATTTAAATTATTATTAAAGGTAATCAAGGGTGAAGGGAGCAAATCTTTGAATTTTGTAGGATCTAGTTAAGAATAAGTTTCTAAAAATGGTTATTCCTTAAAAAACACCCTTTAAACCATAAAAGTTAATGACATTCATTACTGTATTTTTATGGTAATAGGTTTAGAGCATAACATGCTAATAAGTACCATAAAACTGTTATAAAACTGTAATAGGTGTAGTCCATATAAGAAAGTATAATGAAAAACCAGAATACGGAATTTGTATGAGTCTTCTTCTTAATACTTTGCATAGATCGGATACTTAGTTTCACTGTAAAAGATTTTTATCGCAGCATTAGGCTGATTTACCTCACGTTCGAACACAAAAACCTTAATTTGGATTCTACGTCCCTCTAACTTTGAGGAAAGGGCTGCATTTCTCTTCAGACATTGTCACTACCTGATCAGTCCCCGAAGCACAATCCGTCCTGCCAATGAGCCATCAGCACATTGCCAGGGTCGCCCTCGATTTTATTTTGTTAAAAAGACCTAAATGAAGTTTTTCCCTCCCCAAAAACAGTAAATGTACTAAAATATAATATGTTAAAGGTTAATAATGTATTTCCTGAGAAAATAAATGCCTTAAAATGCTTTCTGTTTTATCACTCGTCTTTTCCCGATCTGCACCGGAAATGTGATCCTACGCTACTTCCAGTGGCTAACTTTTTCGACTTTGGTTTTACACATAAATCAAGTCTTTTTGAGATTTATGTTTTCATGTCGTTTTAACCTTATGCTATTTAGCACGGCATCTAAATCATGCAGATAAACATGGTTTAATTACATTTTGCAGGACTGCTCTAAGCATGTCCGATGAGGTCGTCAGAAAAGCAGTTTAAGGAAGAAAATGTAAAAAGAACAAAAATGGCCCAAAAAAAGCAAAAAAACGTTTTTTTAAAGATGTGTATTAGTATTCTTTAGTGAGTTTAGGATAGAAATAAGTAGTTTTACCACCATAATTACATTATTTATGGACACCCGGATGTATATCTATTCATATCACGCATGCGCAGGACGGATCATGCTTCCGGGGCGGATCGGGTAGAGACAGACATAGCAATGGCCAACGCTTTGCGCTATTGGCTGATCGAATCAGCGCTATTTACGTCTCTGATAGGACACACCTACACACAGCCTGCCTCTCAGACATTCTGATTTGTTCGGAGAAAGTTTGAATGGGGGAACGGAGTGAGTTGTTAAAAGCAACTGGAGGGGAAGAAGCAGTGCTGAAGGGCTCAACTAAGAACAAGCTACTTCTATTCATTCCTGTTCGTCACAGATACTTTTTTCAAGCTATGTAATATAATAAGAATCTCCATATTTTTTATGTTACAAAGGGTAATAAGGTTTTGTCCTGGATTCCAATAACACTATTTTGATTTTTAAAGTATTTCACTGAGGGCCTTATAAAGGCTTAAACAAATTAAAATACAGTCTCTGTAGCTGGAATTCTTTAATATCATTTTATTTGATCATATGAATGATTGAGGACTAGTTTAATCAAATACAATTAACAAAAAACTAACATTACATTTAATTGGCTCACCTGGAGAAATGGATCTCCCTTTGATCTTTTATTGGGTGGGCTGTGGGCTTCTCCAGGAGGGATCTAGTGAAAAAAAAAAAAACAGAATAAAGGGTCATAATGGTCTGCAGCTGCTCATTAAACCTATGAAAGATGCATATATTTACATAACAAACACTAAGTACTGATGACTAACATTTTCTTGATCAGGATGGGTCCTGATGTCCTTCTCATTTTCTGTTTTCTTTCTCTTCCTAGAAGCCATCTTCATCTGCAGGCAGAATGATAAATCAGGGATCAAAAAAAACATGAGGTCGTTCAATAGCAGCTATAGAAGATTAGGACTCACCATCTTCTTCCTGGGAACAAACTAGAGACGCACCGATCCAATCTGATACCTGGGCTGATATCCGATACCGATCCGATTCAGCCGCTGAATGGATGAACCATATATCTTGCCATGTGCCTGAAAGCTTTAGTCTTGCCTAAAACAATGTTAAAAAAAAGGGAACAGATTAAGACAGGAATAAATTTACTTGTTTTATTTATTAAAAATAAGCAGCAAAAAGTAAGAAATGACAGTTTGATGTAAAGTGCACCGGATTGGATCTCTGATATCTGTCAAATCACCGATAACTGATCCAGGTATCGAATCGGTGCATCTCTAGAACAAACAGAATCACAGCTTTAGATGCTCTGGCTGAGAAGTTCAGGAGTGCTTCAGATTAAACAATGAACAGGCCTCCGCAAAAAAACCCTGATTCAATTATTGATTTGAATTTTTTGCTGCAGGCAATTTAAGAAAAGTTAAATCTATATTTTTTTTTTTTCATAACGCCGCATTTTTGGCTTTACAAAAGCAACAACATCATAACTACAGGTGAGTGAGAAGTTTGTTCTCAAAACAGGAATAAAATCATCTGTTGTTTTGAACTGACGGGTTTAAAGTTCTCCGGCGTAGCGGCGGATTTCTGGCAACTGTGGGTGGGGATTTTTTTTTTTTCGGTAGGGAAAAATAAATCGTCAAACTAAGTTTCATAGCAACATCAGCGATAATTCTGCCTGCTATGATGACGTGTATTTTGGTGCATATCAGACTTAGACTTAGACTCAACTTTATTTATCCCTTGGGATTACCGTAATTTTCGGAGTATAAGCTGCAACTTTTTCCCCATTTTTCGAACTTGCGGCTTATATAACAATTCTGCTTATCTATGGACTTTTACAGCTAACAGCCACTAGGGTAATACCTAAATCTATGGATTTTACCATCCACCATGTTGACATCACATTTGCTTCAACACACAAGTACGGTAGCCGCGCCCGCGGGAATGCGGAGGTCCTCCGGAAGCAGACTTCTACCGCGAGTGGTACGAGACAGAACGACAGCGAGAAAGACGGACATTGCAAGCGCAAAACAGTTTGTGTTAAAGATAAAAAACCTGCGGCTTATAGTCCGGTGCGGCTTGTATATGTACAAATCAAGCAATTTAGCCTCTGTGGCTTATATTCAGGTGCGGCTAATAGTCTGAAAATTACAGTACAGGGAAATTACGGTCAGGGAAATTCTAGTTCCAGTAGCTTATATAGAGCACAAAGAGTTAAAGCCAGATGCCATTAAAGATATAATATACCACAGAAAAAATGTATATAGTACCAAAAAAAAAAAAAAAAAAAAAAGTTATAATATCCTGGAATATGTTTCCCTCAATTATAAAAATATCTGCACAGTAGAGAGCTAATGGAGAGACTACACAGTGGCTGACATGGATTATTGCACTTGCACTGCAGAGATATACTGACCATATAAGTAAGTAAAAAATTACACAGGCTACACAGTAGTGGGCATGTGTTTTGCACAGTGGGAGAGAAGAATATTGACAATCATTGACCATAGGTGATGTTTTCCATTGGATGTCCAGAACACATTACTACCCAAAGACAAGTGTAGTAGGAAGATGGAGGATGGGAGCAGGTGTCAGTTACAAGAACGAGTTGCTGCCAAGATAGCAAAAACAACAGTGAATTGCAGCTTTTAGACCTTAGCAAGACGCAAGGTTCCCAGTGATAGGGTTTTTTTATTTAGATGCAGTTGCATTAGAAGAAATGGGGTTGTGTATTGAAATGCATATTTCAAAACGGACAGAAAAGGTTTCCCCGGTACACATAGCTAACAAGCCAGCTGTTAACAGAAGCATGGCTGCCAATAATGCGGTGCGGTAGGGAAAAGGCCGGTTATCCAGGGCGAACAAACTTGACTAACAAACAAATCCCAGCTAAGAAACAGCTAACTGTAGCCCAATCTTTTGAGAAAAACCTCGCATATGAGAGGAATTGAGCAGGGTCTCTGCGAATAGCCAAAGACATTGGCTGTGTCCGAAGGTCCGCCCTAACCGCGCCGTAGGGCACTATAGAGATGTAGGGCTCTATAGGGCACTATAGAGTGGTTACGCCATTTTAGATTCATTTCAATACAATTCAGTTTACTTATATAGCGCCAATTCACAACACATGTCATCTCAAGACACTTTACAGTTCAACCAGATCATACAGTCAAATGGATTCAAAGATGAGTGTTCAAATGTCTAGGGGACGAAAAAGTAGTGGACTCAAACTTTCCCACAATGCACCTTGAAAAGTAGTGATCTTCCATGGTCATTATTAATAATGCTGATTTTGTCAACATACCGGTCCGTGGCTTCTCTATTTAATGTGTCCCGGTAAATTCCAGATCCTTTTCGGGTTTTTTAACATCTTTTTTTCTCTCTACTTCTACGTCTCTTCATTCAACAACAACATTGTATCAGAGCTATGTTTACGTTCGCGTAGCCCTCAACATGGCCGCCACGTCCCACAATGCAACGCGGATCCCAAGCCCTATATGGTCTGATAAAGAGTACATTTATATACATGTTTAAGCCAGGTTGATTTAACATTTAAATATGATTTCCCTACGACTTTAGCTATAGAGCAGAACAGGAAGATGCTTTTCTTAGCAAACCATTTTATAATCTCAATCATTCGCAGCTAATTAAAAATTTTATTAGGTTTATCACCGCCCATCCCCCACCCCAGTCCCCCTTTAAATCACTTAAATCCCAACAAACTTGACTTTTATAGCAAAATAATTCACACTGATTTGGTAAAGGCAATGCAACCATCCTCACACCTGCAGACATAATATCTGATCATTATGGTTTTATCTCAAACTACTCCACGTAAACGGGATATTTTGTACTTACCAGGAATTCACTGCAGACCTGAACTATGGTGAATGTGAAGAAATTATGCAGAAAAAGGAAACAAAAACTAAAAGCATGACGCTGGAGATGTAGTTACAGACTATTTAATGGATTTAAGCTCAGTGAAGCTGCAGAAAATGCCATAAAATGCTCTTTGCTGGGCTGCAGATCTGCTCTCTGCATACTTTCGCTCTGGCTTCAGGAAGCCGGGAGAAAAAAAAGTCCCGCGAAATTAGTTACGTTCAAAGTAGCTGGGAAATTAAAGTTTCACAGAACGAACAGGGAAATCTTTAACTTAGAGCTGTGAGGTCCTTAAAGTGATTCAGTTCGAATAGAGACAGTTTCGTATGTTGCTTGGTAAACAATCCACTGAACCAGAAGTGGTTTCTTGCAATAATGATAGTAATTGTACTCTCACACCAACATGAGGTTATCATTCCAAAATGATACCAAAACATGACAGAGAATCCATATGCACCTTTCTTCTAAGCAACTTTCACTTTAGAAAAAGTCTTCATCATTAGATTATACTCTAAGACGTGATTTTTTTTTTCTTCTGATGAGTTTTTAACGACGGAGCCACAGGATAAATCGGGGTAGCAATTCCCACCACAAGCAAAGCCCTTGCCACCCCTGGTGAAAATGCTGCAACAGCATGAGTTCTATCTAAATAACTGGTTAAAACTTATAATTTCCCAGTGCACGTGAATGCAGCATCTCGCAGCACGCATTACTCTTCTGTCTTCTCATGAGTTAAACTACATGCTGCTGCAGGATATGTGAAGAGGATTGTGGTGGTATATAAGTTCATTGATAATAGAGTGAACCACTTAAACAGCACAGGCATGAAAACATTGGACTTTATAAAGTGGGGATCAAAAAAGCCCTTTAACCGCCTCCAGTGTCCAATTACTACATGTATTTAAAAAATGAATGATTAACAATACACTAGATTAGATCATAAAAAGAGGAGTTTCACTGGTTTTGCTTTCTGTATGAGGTGCAGTTTAATCAGGTATTTCTTTGACTAGTGTGGACGGAAAATTTAGATTTATCTCGTTTCATATATTTATTTATGCTTTTGAAAAATGTTTTTACTCATTCTGTTTCACCTGTAAGGCCATAAAATATCTGAGTGAGAAGTTATTTGCATACAAGGATTACTTATTCCATAACAGGCCAAAATCTTTCTCAATAATTGTTATTGTTTAACCAAAGTGTGTGTGATTTGTTTTGACTCTGACACAAACCTCCCAGCTTTTTCCTCATTTTAAGGGAGACAAACTCTGTCTAGGTCAGAACAGGTTTGATTACCAAGGACAGTATAATGAACTGTTCTCTCTTTGCAAAGGTCAAAATAAAGTGCCTACTGAGTGAAATCAATCGCTCTCTGTTTATTTAACTGGGGTGAATAGTTGAATACTTTTATTCCAACTACAATAGGTACAGAATGAAGTTTTTTTAAAGCAAAAATCAGATGCAAATCCGGCCAAACTGATCCCAGCCCCTGCACTGCAAAAGCCATCTAAAAATGAGACCAAATGTCTTCAATTAAGTGTATTTACCATTAATTTGAGTAGTTAAATAAGATAATTTGCCAATGTAATGAATATTTTTAGTCTTAAAATGAGATAATTAGATAATACTTACTTGAAATAAGACAATGCAATTGTGTTTTCTTATTTTAAATGTAAATTGTCTTGTTCCATTGGCAAAGTTTCTCAATTACCTCCTCAATTCAAGTATAAAATGCACTTATTGCAAGAAAAAAATATTTATTTACATTTCAATTTTTTTGCAGTGTGGGTCAATGGAAGCTGGATGAGGAAATCCAGAAGAAAATGATGAAGAAGCACAATAACAAGTATATTACCAGCAGGTCAAATAAAGAATATTCAACCATAAACTGAGTGATTCTGACCTGTCTAGTAAAAACACTGCTAGTTGGATTAGTGTTTTTAACTTAAACTGAGAATTATTCTCCTGGCAGACACTTGACAAGTCCACATTAATCAAAAGAAGCGTATATATTTTGAATTTCAGCAAAATTTATTTATCAAGATTTATCTTTTTGCTGTAAGTAAGCAAAGGCAGTAAACTGTTTCCCAAAACCAGTTATAGTCTGATACTTACACTTACATCTGTTTAAATCTACACTGTTACATTTTTTTTTGTGAATTTGCGATTAATTTCTGGCTGCTAATATAATTACCTTCACAGTGATCTATAGGGAAAAGAAAAAGAAAATAATATCGGGTCAAGCGTGATTATTGGTTTCAATCGATGCACTGCCTAAAACACAGGTTGGTAACCATGGTAACACAACATCCAAACATTACATTACCTTATTTCACATAGTTTCAAAAGTGTGCGACAAAAGTAAGAGCTTGTAGCCTGGAGTTTACAGTAATTTTAAGCTTTCCAGTGGTATAAGTTGCCAATCTGTGTGGCAAAGCTCTGCATTCAAATCATTTTAGATAGCTGCTGGTGCTGCTGGGTTTCTTCACATTCGCCTCATTTGCACCTATTACCTGATTTTCTCTGTGAAATAACATTTACCATCCCTCCTTATGACATGCGAATACCATAAGGATAATACTTTTTTCATGCACACCTAGCAAATAAACTAGACTTTATTCATAACTGCAGCTGCAGCAAGATATTTCATATCTTCTAGATGCAGTGGCGGTTCTAGACCAAATTTTCCGGGGGGGGGGCATTATGTTTTCATGGGGCCACAGAAAAGCATGAAGCAAAAACACATGTAAAGGGATTGAAATATATTAAGAGAGCTGCATGAAGTGAAATTTCCATTAAGTTTAATTAAAATTATATGTCTTCCAACTGAAAGTATTTATTTTTGACTTGAAAATGTTCATTTGGATTATCGTTAAAAGATCAAATAATAATGTAGGAATTTTACATATTTTTTTTTTTAAACTTAATTTAAGTTAAAATTACAGTTTTCTATCAAATCAGAATTGTCAAAAATTAGACAGTTTTTTTTCATTTGTATTGAAAAAAACATTTAGCAGATGAAAACTGGGATCCTATCTCAATCCCACTGAAGCGATCACCTCATTGTTTTTAAATATTTAGTAAAACAGAATTTGTAAAGAAAAAGAATGAAATAGATCCAAAGGACCTATCAGTAACCAGGTCTTTTCCAGCGCATATCGTCATTTATTTAAGATTTATTCATATATTTATGTCTTCAGTACAGGGGCCATAACAGGAGCCAGGACATGGTCTACAGGGACAGTGGCCCCCATTGGCCCCTCTCTAGAACCACCCATGTCTATATGTCTCTTGAGGAGAGTGTGATCTATTCTATCTGTTGGGGTACCAGCATGTTGATTTAAAAAGCTCAACATGCTGATAAAGAAGGCCAACTCTGTTCCAGGAACTCCTCTAGAGCTTAACCCTGTAATGCCAAATGTATCATATTTGATACATACGGTTTTTGAAATGTTTTGCGTCTGACACCTTTTGCATAATTTAATGGTAAAAACTTTGCTCAAAATCCTATTGTACACAATCAGATAAACCTGATAACAGAGAGCAGAACACTACACAAAAAATAATCTTGACTTATCGCATAGTAATAAATTATTAAAATAAAAAACGTATTTCTGTTTTTTCTTTTTACATATTTTGTTAAAAGGCCAAATAAGGACTTCAAAGCAAAAAAAAAGTAATTTTCTGTTTTGTTTTATTATTGGATCGGGCTTTAAATGGTTAAGGAGATTATTATTACGAGGCCCTGTCTCTTAATGCAATTAAACTGCATTTATCAAATATATAAACGTTAAATCTCTGTACTTGGGTAAAGAATATCCCATAGTTCTTCATCTAGACAAGATCAAATTTAATCTACTGTATCTTAGTCGTTCTCTATGCTTACCATCTTTTTGCAATTTCTTGGTAAGTCAACTCTTTTAATTTTATTATCCCCTTTTTACAGATCTTTGAGAAAAGATTTGTTTATACACTTTACTACCAGCAGGTGTCACTGTTGATGTGTTTTCCGAAAGCACCAAGACTTCCACTATTAGTAGAGTTCTTTTACTGCAGATTTGATGAGGTTTTGAAGGGGAATTTCACCTGATTTAAGTGTGTTATATATTATACATTGAAGTATTCCTCAAGCTTCAGCACTACAGGAAATATGACAATAATTTGGAAAAGCTTTCTATCAGTGTGACCTTTTAGGACACACTGATAGAAACACTGATAGACACACTTTGTTCATTCAAGAAAGGAAAAAAAATTGGAATCATTACATTTGCAGAGACGTGATACATATTTCATTAATAGATGTTTTTAGTTTTGGACAGTAATTTTCCAGGCCATACCTCTGCAAACAGCTAAAATAAATAAATTTATTCTTTTAACTGATTGGTGGAGGTTATTTACTGTACATCTGTAAAGTTTTCATATATCTGCAGGTGACTCTATTGTCCTNATTATTGGATCGGGCTTTAAATGGTTAAGGAGATTATTATTACGAGGCCCTGTCTCTTAATGCAATTAAACTGCATTTATCAAATATATAAACGTTAAATCTCTGTACTTGGGTAAAGAATATCCCATAGTTCTTTATCTAGACAAGATCAAATTTAATCTACTGTATCTTAGTCGTTCTCTATGCTTACCATCTTTTTGCAATTTCTTGGTAAGTCAACTCTTTTAATTTTATTATCCCCTTTTTACAGATCTTTGAGAAAAGATTTGTTTATACACTTTACTACCAGCAGGTGTCACTGTTGATGTGTTTTCCGAAAGCACCAAGACTTCCACTATTAATAGAGTTCTTTTACTGCAGATTTGATGAGGTTTTGAAGGGGAATTTCACCTGATTTAAATGTGTTATATATTATACATTGAAGTATTCCTCAAGCTTCAGCACTACAGGAAATATGACAATAATTTGGAAAAGCTTTCTATCAGTGTGACCTTTTAGGACACACTGATAGAAACACTGATAGACACACTTTGTTCATTCAAGAAAGGAAAAAAAATTGGAATCATTACATTTGCAGAGACGTGATACATATTTCATTAATAGATGTTTTTAGTTTTGGACAGTAATTTTCCAGGCCATACCTCTGCAAACAGCTAAAATAAATAAATTTATTCTTTTAACTGATTGGTGGAGGTTATTTACTGTACATCTGTAAAGTTTTCATATATCTGCAGGTGACTCTATTGTCCTTTTTTCTGATCTCCCTTTGCAGTCAGCTTGGCATCTTTAAGGGGGACGCCATCCATCCATCATCCCTAGGAAGTCAACAATCGACTCATCAGACATGAAAAACTTAAAGAAAGATATTTGCCTGAAGAGCAACAAAAAAAAAAGTCTGTAAAAGCATGTCAAAATATATTCCTGCTTTATAGCAGGAGCAAAACATCCATCCATTCATTTTCCATCACGCTTTATCCCATTTATCTCCAACTGTCTATGGGCGAGAGGCAGAACACACCCTGGACAGGTCAGGAGCAAAATGTAAGAATGCGAAAAAAATTAAAAACTTTGTTTCCAATTTTTAGGACATTTCGCTTCACATCCAGGAAGTGTTATAGTTAAAATATATATATATATATATATAAAAAGTTTTACATTTTCTTTTTTCTATTTTGGAATGACTGACCTGGATGAATGAGAATCTTCACCAGCATAAAGATAGAAATAAAAGAAAGCTGATAAAGATCAGATTTGCAATGTTAGTAAGTTATATTAATGTAGATGATGCTGTGGAATGTGTGTGTGTGCAGACACATTCCAAAAAACAATCCACTGGACTTTGTTTCCAAGTTTGAAGACGTTTTGCTTCCCATCCAGGAAGCTTTTTCAGTTCAAAATGTCAGAATAATCGTTGAGGTCGAGGCTTCATAGAAAACATGCAAATTGAACCAGAGGAACATGTCCGCACCTTAGGATTGTGGAGTCGTTCAAGGTTCTTAGTTAGCCTGCAATACCCAATACTGGGCTATGCCTCTGAAAGGTCAATTGTTGGCTGGGTTGCCCAGGCGACAGGAGAAAAAACATCTTCAAACTTGGAAAC
>NW_015150502.1:199540-209627 GCF_000732505.1 Cyprinodon variegatus
TATATATATATATATATATATATATATATATATATATAATAAGAAAACTAAGAAGTAGTTTCCGGTTGAAACAAGCATGTTTTAAATGATTAAATTTATGTTAATGAACAGAATATATAAGCAGGAAAACAGAGAAATAAGCTTCATGATGGAAGCAGGAGGATAAAAAAGACTTTTTTTTAGTAGTTACAATAGAACAATTAAAGGTAAAACGAAACAATTGGGATTCAGAAAACAATAGAGCAAAACATTACCTTCTTTTTTTATATTTGACCTCTGTTTTTGTTTAGATTATTTAATGAAAACTTGTTAAAACAATAAAAAAAAGTAAAAAGGATGGATCCTCATTAAGTGGCATAAAAGTATTTGTCAGTGTGGCAGATGTGGATGTTTGTGTGCTTATTGTTTCATCACGTGGTACTATTGAACCTTTTGGACTCAAACAGACATCACAGGATTTCCAGGCAGTGAGATACTGTCTGTAACTGAATGTACCTTCAAACCCTCAGAATCACCATGGAAATAAAATTATTCCCCTATACAAACATAAAGAACAGAGAAACAGACCACAAAAGTCAGATAAAATACAAAAATACACAAAATAAATGATTTAGATGCATTTATCCAACATTAAAGGGAACAAGTTCCATGTTGGCATTATGTTAATATAATAACATTTTTTTTTTCTGATTCTTTTATGTCCTTTCTTTTTTATGATGGTGAAATCTTAGAAAAATCTGCTGCAGCAACCAGATGCAACCAGTTTCATTATGTTGAAAAATTTGGTTTTCCATTTTATTGCCAAGATATGTGTAGCAATGTAACAATGTAAGGTTGCAGAAAGTGGATCATTCATGCATTTTCTCTTATTAGAAAACTACAACTAATCTGAAATAAAAACCTATTTAACTTTATCCCTATAAATAAAGTGAAGATCCCAACATTTCAAACTGCTTTCCTGGTTTTCCTAACATGTTCTGATGTTTACATCGTCACTCATCCATCCTGCCGGTAAGTCACCTCATCAGCTGCTTTCAACACTTTCATTTGACAAACAAACTGTGACTCCTGGCTCCTTTTGCCCTTTTGCTCCTTGGCCCAGTTCAGATCTGAGTCAGGTTTGGTTGAACCGACCTCAGAGTTTACTGATCAACTAGAGCGGATCAATAAATCCTGGAGGAGGCAGGAGGAGCCGAAGCCCGGGGGATAAAGGCCTCCTCTGGGGGGATCTGGTGGACAGAAGAACGAGGCGGAGAGAAAACCTGGATCTACAGAGCTTCTGCTGAAAAAATCAAGATGAAGACGTTTCTGTTGCTGTATCTGTGCCTTTATGTCACCTGGGCTCAGGATGTCTTCGAATACGACGACTATGATTTGGTGAGAATATTAACATCTAAACGTTTTAATAAAATGTGTTTTAACCATATAAATGGATTTATTTTGTTCTATCCAAACCCTACAAAACGTTGTTTTATTCTGTTTCAAATAAAAAATAAAAACATGCAGGAATTTGGCTTTTATTGAACAAGCGTTACTAGTTATGATTGTAATAGAGTTTTATTAAGCATTTATTATATCTGATTATAGAAAATTAGCAAATAGAATACAATAGAAACACATATATCTATGCAAATCTTCAGCAGATCATACAAATTAGAATTTTTAAATCAGATTCTAGCTCTGTGAGGGATAACCTGCTTATTAAACGTTTGCAAATAACTGACTATCATTGTCATTTATTAATGAAAATATCAATTTTACAGAGAAAATTAATTTAGAAATTGTCATGTTTTACCCCAAAAGAACAAAATCCATCTGATAATTAGTTTTAAAAGTGGTTTATTTTTTAAAACTAGTTTTATTCATAGAAATTCCAATGTAGATTAAATATATTTGTGCATTTTTTGAATGCATGGTTCTTACTAGCTTCACTGCAGCTTTGGTTGTTTTTTTTTGTTTACTTTTACTTTGTATCTTCTGTCTTGTAGACGTTTTACTGTCATCTTAATGGGTGGAACATATTTAAACACTTATTTTAAACTAAAAACCAGTTTTAACTCCTTATTTTTTTATATTCCCCCACAGGGTTCCAAGCAGCCAGCCAAAAACAACACAGTATGTAAAACAGTTTCTAAGCACAACTGTGTTACAGTGAGCTGTATTTGTTTACAGTGGATGTATGTTGTTGTTGGTGCAGAGCACAGGAGCAGCTGTAGATGCCCGAGGTCATCGGCCGCTGAGCAGAGGCAGAGAAACGTTCGGCGGAAACAGATTCGCCCCTCCGCCAATCAGCGGAGGCAGCAGGTACAACAACATGCATGAAGAAAATCAAAGCTTCTCAAGTTCTGAATGTCCTCTTGTACCAGAGACCCATTTAAACAATCTTAGACTGTATAGAAGAAATTGATTATAATTAAATATGTATAAATCCAGTAAACACAGAATTAATGTTTGAACAAAACAATTCTATATAGAAGAGATTAAAAGTCAGATTAAACTTTAGGATATATCTATATTTTAAGCTGATGTCATAATGGACGTCCAGCCTTTAAACCAGATCTCAGCAGCCATGCGGCTCTTGTTGCCGTTCAAAAACCAAAACTATTTTTTTTTATTATACAGACATTCAAAAGTCGTGTTTTTTTTTTTTTTTACCACAATAAAACATAATCGTATAATCCACCTGATTCTTACGTATCTTAGACACATTTCATCGTTGGGTTAAAGTGAGACAAGTTGCCCCACCTTACATTGCACTACAGAGACCTAATTGGTTCAATTTATTGATATTTAGCAGCGCTTTTTAGTAGTGTTGCACTGATACCGATACCAGTATGGGGCATTAAAATGGTGGTATCGGTATTGGTGAGTACCAACAAATAGGGCACAGATACCATTTTGGTAGCAGAAGTTTTAACTATCGTCACCCATTACAGGTAGGCAATAAAAAGTTCTACTGGATTCACTTTATATTAGTCATTTTCCTGCTTCACAAAGGTAGGCAGCAGCTTGACAAAGCCATGATGGCAATTATTTTACATCCAAGTAGTATAACTTCTTTATATATACACACACATCAATTTTAAACAGATGGTATCGGTATCATGCATTTTGTTTGTGAATTGAGGAAGTAAACGAGACACTTTGCCAATTGAACAAGACAGTTTACATTTAAAATGATAAAAAAAACTATCAAATTGTCTTATTTCAAGTGCATATTATCTAATTATATTTCTATTAAGAGTAAAAATACTTATTCCACTGGCAAATCATCTTATCTGTCTGCTGAAATTAAGAGTAAATATGCTTAATTTAAGAATTGTTCCGTCCTACTAGTCTGTTTTAAAACTCTCAGTGTCTGCATGGACAGGAATGAAGTCATGAAACAACTTTAGAGAATCTGTTTAAAATGAGCTGGCTCAGAGTTATTATGGTTTGAACTGGTATTTTATAATAAACTGTTCTAAAAAAGTAATCAGATCTACAAATTACCAGGGAATAGGGTCTACACTGCAAAAAAAGGTGCATCAAAATAAGTAATTTTTTCTTAAAATAGGTCATTTTTGTTCTTGAATTGAGGAGGTAAGAGAATCTTTGCCAATCGAACAAGACAATTTACATTTAAAAAGAAGAAAAACAATTGCATTGTCTTATTTCAAGTGCATATTATCTTATCTTATTTTAAGAGTAAAAAACTCATTCCATTGGCAAATCATCTTATTTATCTGCTCAAATTAAGGGTAAATAAAGTTAATTTAAGAAATGTTTACTTATTTCTAGATAGTTTTTGCAGTCTAGGAATGCAGAAGTAATAACATACAAAAGAATACAAAAAGACACGAGTTGAGAATTATTTTCATAATTGATCTCTATATGTCATCAAATTAAACTCACCAAAACCACAAAAATTTATGAAACTTTTTTAGTCTGTATGCTTCCTGAGGCAAATGAATAAGAAGTTCAGCCTGTATAAAGTTGCCTAAAGTTCTAAGAAAAGCCCTAAAAATTTTCCAGCTCATTTAGACATTGTTCAAGCTATAGAGAAACATGCCTTTCCTACGTCAGTTGAAAACGCTGAGGTTTTGGTGTTTTGTTCAGGTACCGAGGTCGCCCCACCCCAGCTCCAGCCAGAGGCAGCCAGGAGGCAGAGAAAGAGGTGCAGCCCGATGCGGGAGGGTGTACTCACGCTTCAGAGGCAATGGTGAGAGAGTACTTTCAGCATTTCTTATAAACTGCTTTCCTTCAGTTTACTTCGGTGATATGTTCAGTTTACTGAAGAGCTCCTAAACTGGATTAAATCTTCCAATGAGTTTCCTAGAAATCAACGTTTAGAAAAGGGTTTGACTCCTTAAACAGAAGCTTGGGGAGTGGATCCTTCCTGAACAGCTTTTTTAATGTAAAGGTTACAAAATTATATAAGAAAGACCCAAATTTTGCCTCATTGAAGAGTTTTGTTGTCCTGCAGGGTGTTTTGTGTCCTACTGGCTGCGAACTGAAGAGTGCACTGCAGAAGCAAGAGAGGAACGTTAAAACGGTATGTTCCTCTTTTCCTAGGTATTTTTGTGCAATTTGATACAAAGTTCTGCAGATTATAGATTCAAATGAAAATATTTGGGTCCTTAAAAAAAATCGGCAACTTCTAAATTAGACCTTGTTAACTTCTTCTTGTGTGTTTCCTTGTAGACAATTTCAGACTTGAAGCCTCAGATCAGGGAGTTGACTGGCTCGTCCAACAACGTGTACAACTACGTCAATAGCATCTTCTCCTCTCTGCGGGAGAGACAGCGGGTCACTAGTAGTAAGGAAAACATATCATAAAAAGTAGTGTTGCACCGATGCCATTTTTTGGCCCTGATACCGATATCTGGCTTTGCAATAAAATAATTGCCATCATGGCTTTGTCAAGCTGCTGCCTACCTCTGCAGGAAAATGACTAATACATAGTAAATCCAGTAGAGCTTTTTATTGCCTACCTGGAATGGGTGACAATAGTTGACTAAACTTTTGGCTCTCAAAATGGTATCGGTGCCCTATTTGTTGGTACTTGCCGATACTAATACCACCATTTTATTGCTGGATCAGGGCCCCGCCCGATACTGCAACACAATACAAAATCCTTTATGTCTCAGGAAATTCAGTTTTACCTTTTCAGGAAGGTAACCTGGAAGTTTCCTGTCAAGAAATGGTTGAAGCATTTCAAGGAGGCTACCTTAATTATATCTTAAGATTGAGCTAAATAGTTCCAAACTGTTGTTTCATATGTCCTTGCATTTCCTGATGTTTTTAGACAACAACCAGGTGGCAGGTCAGTACACTGATCAAATAGAGGAACAACACGCTTACATCAAAGAGACCGTTGACACCGTTTTCCCCTCCAACATTAGAGTACTGCAGGTAAACTGTTTCTATATAACTTGAATACAATAAAATGAATCAAGGTAGCAAGACAAATGAAAATGCTGTTTCACTCTGTTTTAAGGGGGTCCTGGAGAAGCTCAGGCTGAAGATCCAGAAGCTTGAGAAGGCTGTGTTGGCCCAGACAGAAGGCTGCAGAGATCCGTGCATCACCACCTGTCCGATACCTGTGGTTTCTGGTGAGTGAAGAAAAAAAAAGAAAAAAAGAGAGTAACCAACCAACTTGATAACCTCTTTTGTTTGTGATCCAGGTAAGGAGTGTGAGGAGATCTACCGGCGTGGAGGACGTGACTCCCAGATGTACATTATACATCCTGATCCATTGTTTCCACCATACAAGGTCTTCTGTGATCAGACCACTCAAAATGGAGGTTGGAATATATATCTATAGGGAATAATTCCTTCAGTACCTTTTGTTCAGGCCTTTGGGCTCAGTATTTTTTAAAACATTCCTTCTAGGATGGGTCCTTATCCAGAACAGGCTTGATGGCAGTGTGGACTTTGGCCGCCGTTGGGATGAATATCGCCGTGGTTTCGGAAACATCGCCTTTCAGTCCAGCAAACGTTTCTGCGAGGTTCCTGGTAAGATTTTTAACAGCTCTATTCCTACTAAATCCTGTGGGCAACTATCATACTGGCCCTTCTTGTAATGTGACAGGTGAGTACTGGCTGGGAAATGATCACATCAGCCAGCTGACCAAGATGGGCCCCACTGAGGTTCTTATTGAGATGGAGGACTGGAAAGGAGACAGGGTGAGTCTGTAAGGTTTCTTAACAACTCCGAACATTCTAATATCATACTTAACTATGCCTCAATACCTAGACCAAAAAGAAGTTCTAAGATGCCATCTTGGGTATTGGCATTTTTTATTTGAGTTAAATATATCCTGAGCTCTTGTCTAGTTACCTTTATTGTTAAAAAGAAGAAGAGAAATATAATTTTGTTTAATTGTAATTGCACTGTCACAAGTACAAGCAACAAAATTATACTCTGCATGTAACCCATCCCCTTGGGGAGCAGCGGGCTGCCATTGTGCAGCGACCGGGGATCTTGCTCAGGGACCCAGAGTGGCAGTCCGTGGGAGTGGGGATTGAACTCAGAACCTCTGGGACCCAAACGCAATGCCCTAATTACTAGCCCACCACTCCCCCAAATTTATCTCTGCATCTAACCCATCCCCTTGGAGAGCAGTGGGTTGCCATTGTGTGGCTCCTGGGGAGCAATCGTGGGTTAAGGGTCTTGCTCTGTAAGGTTCCCTGAAGACCTGTACTTGGAAGCCTACTAGTGGTGTGCTGAGACTTTTTGAAGGGCAGGGGCGGAAAGAAAAAAAAAGAGTGTATATAGTGCCCCCACTTCACTGTAGATTTCACTTTAGTATGAGTTTTGGCTCCCGAGAGTGCACTTTACCATGTGTTTCGGCTCCTGAGAGGGTACTTGAACACGTGTTTTGGCCCCCAACAAGGCACTTTAGTACGTTTTGGCCCCCAAGATTGCACTTTACCATGTGTTTCGGCTCCTGAGAGGGTACTTGAACATGTGTTTTGGCCCCCAAGAAGGCACTTTAGTACGTTTTGAACCCCGAGATTGCACTTTAGCATGTGTTTGGCTCCTGAGAGGGTACCTGAACATTGGTTTTGGCCCTGAGAGGGCACTTAAGCACATTTAGGCTCCTGAGAATGCACTTTAGCATGTGTTTTGGCTCCTGAGAGGGTACCTGAACATGGGTTTTGGCCCTGAGAGGGCACTTAAGCACATTTAGGCTCCTGAGAATGCACTTTAGCATGTGTTTTGGCTCCCGAAAGGGATACTTGAACATGGATTTTGGCCCCCAAGAAGACACCTTAGTATGCATTTTGGCTCCCAAGTGTGCACTTTAGGATGTGTTTTGGCTCCAGAGAGGGTAACTTTAACTTCTGTCTTTTGGCCCCCGAGAGGGCACTTGGACACGTGTCTTGGCTCTCGAGAGGGGAATTCAATACAAGTTTTGGCTCCTGAGAAGCCATTTATTTATTCACAAGTTTTGGCTCCCAAGAGGGTACTTTGACATGTGTTTTTGCCCCCAAGAGAGCACTTTAGTTTGTGTTTTGGCTTCCGAGAGTGCCCTTTAGTATGTCTTTTTGACTTCCAAAGGGTGCAGTTTAACACGCATTTTTCAAAAATTAGCGACACCTCTGTGCATGTTACTGACCCCTACAGTGTTTAATCTCTGTCCTAGTTTGAAATTATTTCTTTATGTTTTATATCTGTGCTGTCTGAACACTAATAAACAATCAAAAAACAGTAAATTTAACTCCTTTTCAAACTAACCGCTAAAAATGCTGATATTAAGTGAAACTAAAACCTCTGGTTTCTTTTCTTTTAGGTCCATGCCCAATATCAGCAGTTCACCATCCAGTCGGAGACGTCTAACTATATTATGGCTGTCGACGGTTACTCCGGTAATGCTGGAAACTGTTTCCTGGAAGGAGCTCTGGCGCTCTATGGCGAAAACCGCACCATGACCATTCACAACGGCATGATGTTCAGCACTTTCGACAGAGACAATGACAACTGGTAGGTGACCCAAAGCCCACTGACTATTCAAGCTATTAATCTGGCTTTAAATATCTTTATTACATTAAAACTAAAGTAGAAAATATTCAATCATGTATTGAAATCACTGTAAAAGTTAAACCCAATGCATTTATTAGAGGAATGGTAACAAAACAAAAAGCTACATATATTTGATAGGTATTAAATCTTGAGTTCCTCATTCTCTTCTTCCAGGACCCCTGGTGATCCCAGCAAGCAGTGCTCCAGGGAGGATGGAGGTGGTTGGTGGTACAACCGCTGCCACTCAGCCAATCCTAACGGTCGATATTACATAGGTGGATCCTACACCCCACAGATGGCAAAGCACGGCACAGACGACGGCGTGGTGTGGATGAACTGGAAGGGGAGCTGGTATTCGCTGAAGGCCATCAGCATGAAGATAAGACCTTACTTTGCCTCCAGATAGTCATGCGAAAGGGGCTGACACATGCAACTCAAACAGGACGTTGTTACCCATGGAGAGAAGTATGGAAAAGCCTGTTTGTTGAGGAACACAAGCATATTTAAAAACACTTTACATGACGTAAGAATAAAAACTGCCTGGAAAGGAACTAAACAGAGAAAAAGTTTTATTTTGAAATTTTTATAAGGGTGAGAAATTGGCAAAATCTGATCTGTGCAAACAACATATGCTGTGACTCAACTTGCTGTGTGAGACCTTTGTGTGCTTTAAAGGAACAGACAATGAAACTGTCCTCTGCTACTCAATAAACACATTGAGGAACCTATGAGTGTTTGGTCTGATTGTGTTTTTGGTTTATTTTCAACAAATTACCCATAAATCATTGAGCCAAACTGGAGAGTATCTCACTGTTGGTAGGAATGATCACTGAACGTAAATATTTAGCAGCCAAACTGAAAGTTAATAAGTAGATCCACGAATTGGAGCAATTTCCAACCAAATACAATGTCCCCCTTATAAAATAGATCTAAATCTGGATGCCCGTCTCCTTAAAGCTCTCTCTGCTTTCATTGGTCAAACTTCTGCTTCAACCACAGTTCAAGTTACGCTTTAAAACTAACATTTCATTTAAAGGCCAGTGTAATCTAATAACTGCATTTTTAAGCTGTGATATTTAGCCATTGGTGCCAAAGAAAAGCACATTTCAGCGCCCCTAGAAAATAAAATATCTATCAACATGTTATAAACTGGCCAAAGAGACCAAAGTTTTACCAAATAGGTTTTCAGATAAAGAATACAATCAGAATTCATGAGAAATCAAACATATTTATAAATATATGTAGTAGTATACCAAGTGTTTAGTTCAGCAATGCCCTTTTATTTTTAAGTTTGCATCCCATGACATTGGGTGCAAAGCTCAACTCACCTTAGAAAAACTTTATTATAAATATCATAGAACATGGTGGTGGTAGGTTTATGGTCTGGAGTAGGGGTGTAAATCACACCCATCATGGCGATTCAAAATTCAGTATCAATTTCCTGACCCAACGGTTCCATTATTTTTAATACCCAAGAATACACCACGATACGATTCGATTAATTGGTTCATTTTTTTTTATCTTACAGGCTAGACAATCTTTCAAAGTTGAAATAAATCAATGAAAGCTGTAATATCATTATGCATTTTATTTGAGAAACAACAGCAAATAACAGAAGTAGAAAAGTTGTACTCCACCTAGGCCTATTATAACCTCATTTACTGAAAAATAATAATGCCCTGCTTTATAGATTCTGAAAGGCATCAAAAAAATACTGAGACAACAAAGTGAAGAAAACAGAGTTAGCCGTTAAATAAAACACATTGTTATGTAAAGGAGCCATGTTTCACTTAAAGAAAAAGAATAACCACTTTCAGCTTAAATAAGTGAATTATCTAGACATGGTTGTGATTAACCACTTTTAACATAAATAACAAAGTCACCTTCAAATACTAACAATTTCTTTCTGCAAAAATACATTTATCCGGGTCTGTGTTTCTTACTTCCACCGTAAGAAAACCAGAATTTTTTCTGTTTTTGTTAAATGAGGTTAACATTTAATAAATAAAGAAACAAAGGGTTAAAAACAGCAGCCAGGAAGTTAACAGTAGTCTTTGCAGACATATAAAAACTTACATG
>NW_015150502.1:210237-225150 GCF_000732505.1 Cyprinodon variegatus
AGAGTCAGGTTACATTGAACGTGCGTAGGAGATCTTTTCTGACACACTTTTTTACCATTTGGCTTGAAGACCTTCCCACAGTTGCGTAACAAACAGTGAAATAGAAGATCAGGAAGTGAAACGAGAATGAATGGTCCCTGTTAGGGTGACCAGACGTCATATTTTTCCCAGGATTGTCCTAATTTTCATACCTAAAAAAATATCCGGGGGGATTTCAAAATCGTTAGGGATTTTGGTCGACTACAGTGCAGCAGAACCGAGCCGTTGGCTCTGCTTCAAATCTGGTCAACCAAGTCCCCGCTACAGTGCGAAATCAATGAGTAACGTCCAGCAATCACAAAACACGGTCCGTGGACCGCTATTGGTTCCTGACACGTCAAACGGGGTCATCTGCTTGTCCCTCCCTACTGTGCGCATACCCTAACACATGAATGAATCGACCCCCCTCTTGTGCAGGACGCCATGGCTGGAAGCTAGCCACTGTTGTGCTGCGTTCACAACTAAAGCAGCAAAAATGCGCATGCTGCTTCTTTTTTGATGCTTGTTCAAGTTTAGTTCTGAAGTGTGGCTGAAGCATATTTGCTGCTCTAGCTGCGTGTTGGAAAAGTTGGTCTGATGCGCGTTTATGCGGAGCTACCCTATCCTTTCTTTGCCTGGAACAATGGCAGCTATATTTGCTGTGATCAGTGGGTAAAAAGTAGTTTGAATCTATTTTGAATTGAGAAATTCCTCCTGAAAACATTGTCAGTACAGTCAGTTCATCCAGATTACCATCCTACCTTCAAATAATATTTCTGTCGGAGCCACTCAGACCCCCGTACACCGGCGGTGCGCTGTCACCACAAATCCCATTCAACAGCCTCCGGCCCGGTCATCTCTTGGCGGTTTGCCGCGGCGTCTGGGAGGCACTTTTCATGAACGTAATCCAAACTGCAGGAACCAGGATAATAAAAGCGAACACGCGTAGCCGGCAGATTTCGTCATTTTGAGTTAATTTAGGCATTAATAAACTGTTTCAGAGGAGTAATTATAGAGCTCTACATCAGCAGTGCTGCCTGTCCAGCTCCCAGATCGGCGATGCGTTTCTCCTGTTGCTATAGACGCGCTGTGGGACCTTTTTGCTGCGACGTGATGTGTGTCAACCATTGACTTTGCATGTAAACTAGCTGCTTTTGCCGCCTCCTTTAGGTGTGAACGTATCATTATGTTGTTGTTAGCTTGTGTTGCGAGCACTGGGTCTCGGCTTGTTTCGTTCTCGATCTGAACCGAACAGCTCGACAGACAGCATGCGCTTTCATGTGTTTAGAAGGCGTGGTTTCGAGGGGTGGTCTGAAGGGAGAGGCATGGCTGTGTATTTTCAAAAATATAGCTTGCTGGAGCCGTTTTTGCAAGATCTCCTACGGTAACTCTAAATACAAGTCAAAATTCATACCCTGTTATAAGTTATTAAGTATGTTAGTAGAATCACCTTATTACAAAAAAGTTTAAAAAAACAATTCACTGGATTTTGTTTCCATGTTTGAAGATGTTTTGCTTCCCATCCACGAAGCTTTTTCAAATAAAAATGTCAGGAATAGCATTGAGTTAAAGACTTTATAGAGTGGACTAAAAAACAGAACCTTGTTTGTTGTTTTCTAAACCAAAACAAGAAGTTAAACGTCATGCAAATATAAATGGACGAACGGGTCCGCCCCTTGGGAATGGGCAGTCTTTGGGTTCTTTGTTAGCCTGCAATACCCAATACCTGTCAATATCTTTGAAAGGGGGGTCGTTAGAGGGAATTGTTGGCATGGCTGAACAAAGAGGTGCTCTGCTCCCCTGCGTGGGGGTGGGGCAGCAATGATAGCGGGAAGGAATAAACTATATTGCTGTATTGAAACTCATTTGGAGTCCACCCCTCTGTATAAGGTTGGTTTTTCTTTTTTTATTATAGATGACTTCCTTCACACCCCTCTCAAACTATCTTCTCAATCTTCTTTGTCCAAAATATAAACATTCTAGTCCTCATAAGAATGTCTCTCTCCATAAGGTGTAGATGTACTGCCGAGTTTTGTCCCGAGGAGGTCGCTCTTCTGTGTTGGACCTTTCACCTCAGCAGACTGATCCTCCACCAGCACCACATGATTCAGCTCAATGTCTTCAAAATGCAACAGCAGTTCCTTCCGGACCATCGGGATCTGCTTGTATTCTGCGGACAGTCGGGAGCCGACGTTGGCCCGCTGCAGCTTGACTTGGGGAATGTTTGGGCGGGGCCTGACCGGTTTGATTCTGTGTTTTATGGTTTTGTCAGTGAAGCCAAGGTTGGTCTGAAGCGTCTGGTAGCTGTGATGATCGACAGTGTAAAGCAGCGGCGCCCGACAGGCTCCCTGGCAGGTTCTCAGCTTCATGTCTATGTCCACCTAAAAATATAAACAAGGCATTTAAGATATTGGCTTAATATCAAGGTTCACTTGACAAGATACAGTTCTTAGGTTCTTTTCAAAAAGACAGGTAAAAGATAGAAAAATATTTTCCGTGTGATCTCTAACAAAACGAATACTCCTCCAAAGCATCCTGGATTACCACATTAAAAGCCACCATTTGTCTCCTCACCTCCGTTCGATACAACTCCTCCACCTGTTTCCTCACACGGCTGCTCAACTCCTTCATTTTCTCCTCTAGAAACTGTGACCTCCTCTGTAGCTCAGTGAGGTTTCTACTCAGTCTGTTTGCACGCTCCACAAACCTAACCTCAGACACTAGAACCAAAAATAAAAGCTTCAAAAGTTCAGCATCACTGCAGCAGGATGTTATCTTTTTATAGAAAGTGGAAAGTAAACAGTCTTAACTGTATCTGTTGACAATGACCCTCCGGTTCGAGTTGTAGATGTCCGTCATCTCTGTCATGGACTTCTCCATCGCGTTTTCGTACATCTCTGCCTTATGACAGAACGCCTGCAGTTTTCTTTCAACGCTACTTTCCATTTCTGAGATCAAACCCTGAAGTCTGCATCCAGATGGGCATTTAGAAACCTTTGGGGGAGGAAAGGAGAGCTGGATGTAAGAATGTTGGAAGAAGCAGCTCTTAACAGAACGATAACACTGATCCAATTCAAAGGGGTGCACCACAGGGCTGTATCCTAGCCCCCCTATGTTTCTCTCTTTATAAATATATTAGTTGATCATTTGACTGGTGTTTAGTTGGAATAAATGTGATAATAAAAGATCAAATAGTAGATTTTCTTCTATTTCTATTACTTAGCATGTTTCCTGCTTGGTTTTTAAAGAACCACAGGAAGCAGCTTGCTATGGTATTACCTTCCCTTGGACATGAAACTTCTCTCCCGTCTCTTTTCAAACCCTTGCTTGATACCCACCTCTTCTCGTTGGTATTTAACACCATCTGATATCTTGACTTTTTACTTCATTCTTATTTTTATGGAAGCGTAATGGATTCAATGGAAGATAAAGGAATTGGTATATTTGTCTGAATTAACAAGATTCAAACCCAGGTTTGAATGGACAGAAAAGACAAAGAAGAGACTAAGCCATTCTCAAGCACATATCAAGGAGCTTATTTTGAGCCTGGATCCAGATTTATTTTTGATTCTGTTCATGGTGGAGAATCCTGCTTCACAGCAGCAGGTTGAGCCAAACATCCTCTAAATGTGCAGGGTCATCTTTGAGCACGCCCATTTCACTTTTCTTTCACCAGTTCAGCACAGTTCTTCCAGCAGTCCACACTTTCTCTGCTCTCTTTTTCTCATCGTCTTCTCCTTCTTTCCCATCGCTCGGCTTGCCACAGGTTTGCCTGCTGTGTCCAAACGTAGCGGCAGCAGCAACCCAGACTGACAGCAGCTCATTGGATCATTTGGATTACGTGTAATCTGGTGTCGGACGCTGCGGAAGGGCTTTACCATATTAACAGGAGAAGTGGCGCAAGTGAAATAAGACACTGTTGTCGGACAACATGCGATAATTTATAAATGATTTAAATCAGGTTGGGTCCGGATCCGGACTGCGGTCCACTAATCCGTGACCTCTGCCCTAGACTACCACTCCTCATGCTATTGAGTAATTGTTTCTCTATTGATTCTAAATGCAGCAATTCATGTCCCTGTGTGTGTTCAAAATTCTCCATCAATAAAGTTTGTATTTTATGGTATGGATCTGTTAAAGTGCTGGTCAACAGATGGTAACAGAGCAGATCCTCAGATGTAAACCTCTTACCCAGTCCTCATCTGAGCACAGAGACATATGTGATCCAACTGAGCACATCTGCATCCTGTGTGCGTGGGTTCCAGCTGCAGGGCGGCCGCCATCGTCCTGCTGTTTGAACCTCTGACACACTACGAAGGATAAAAAGTTAAACAAGGCAGAGTTCAGTTTGTCTTTAAATGAGCCTAGTCAAACAAAACAAAAATTTGTCTCTTGTTGCGTCTGAATGGACCTTTGGACCAATCAAACATATTGATCCTAAAATGTCATCATTTGTGTTTCAGTTAAACGACACAGCTTTCTAAAAGTTGTGCGTTTTTTCCCCCATTACAACATTGAAACCATGTTATTTATGTGTAAGATGAATAAAACACAATAATAAAAGTGGTTGAGATGAGGATGAGTTGCATGAGGTCACTGTGGAGCAAACGTCTGACCTGTTCCTGCAGGATGCAACCATCCAGCCTCATGCAAACACACACAGATACCTGAATCATTCTTCATCAGTTGCTGCAGCTATTTAATAAATTCTCCTCTAAGTCTGTTAACCTTCGTTATCTGAGCTGATTGAACGTCTGGAGTCAGATTTAGTCCTCAAAGCTTCTTCTGATTGAAATCCTTTTTCTATCCATCTCTGCTCTCCATGTGGAACAAATTACGTCCAATCATGACTTCCCTCCAGAAAAGACACGTTTTTAATCAGAAACAGACCTTCTGAGCTATAATAAAAAAATATAAAAACATTTAGAATGTGAAAAGATTGGACTAGAAATACTTTCCCCGCATGTGGAGTTTTCTCATGGATCATTGGATTTTTAAAGCTTCACTAAAGCAAAACCAGAACCTCATTGGGTTTTATAAATCAAGGACTCATATAAACATAAACAATGACTTCCTTTACTCCAACTGCTCCATTATTTATGGGTTCTACAGTTTTTATCTGCAATATAAAAAAAGATAATACATATAGGAATGCACACAGGAAAAAAAAGGATCTATGTTTGATATAAATATTCATTGTTAACATTTTTTAATACTAAAATAAAACAGTAAAAATTAAACCAATCAGACAGGATTCAAATAAAAACCAACAAAAGCTCTGCTAACATCAATTTTTTTATTTTTTATTTTATTTCACTTGATTATTTCTGACTTTTTTTCTTTTAGGTGAAAATGTTAAACAGACTCCAATTAATTTAGCTATTCCCCCCAAAAAAACAAAACAAAAATTTAAATTTAAATCTGCTTATTCATTTGTCATGTGTTGATTTACCTCTAAGTTTTACATCTTATGGCTCCTTTGGCTTTAGTCTAAGAAAGTAGCCTTTAAATCGGAGTTTCTGCAGAGGGTTCTCATCTAGGTTACTCTAACTCTAACAAACTAAGAGCAAACTCTGCAGAACAAAGCTGCGCTGATGTATCTTTAAATAAAGCTTTATTCAGCTAATAGACACTTTCCTGTTAATGAGGCCTTTTTTCATCCTATTCCATAATTTTCCAAACCAAGATGTCTGCACTGAAAAATTAAGAAAAAAACGCTGGATCCACCCAATAGTGATTTTCTACAGCGTCGCTTTAATTCAAAATGTCTTAATCTTTTCACTCATTGGTTTTAGATCAATTAAAACCTTAGGGGGGAATTTAGATGAAAGAGAAGCTCATCTGATTGTGCAACCTGTGGATCACTATGGTCTGTTTGATGTGTTGGTAATAATATTGTTGGAGCTTGAATGCAGAGATACGTGGAAGGCTGCCACGTTGTGAAAACTGTATTGCTCCTGAACTTTTCTGCTCTCCTCACATCTTTATGTTTACATGCCGTGATTTAATATTTATGGACGGCAGATGGGTGAGGAGGATATGAATACAGACGCGTTGTGTGCAACCTGGGCAGCAGATTATTTCAGCAAAAATGTATTTTCTGTCCCTTTGCATTCATTTTGATTAGTTCTTCAACCAGGTCCTGACCTTTGCAACCTCGTGCCTCATTTTTAGGAGGCCTGCTGTCACAAGTCAACTTAAACTGATTCTTTCAGTTATATATCAAGTCAAATTGAACATGGACGTTTTTCATGCCATTTTATTATCTACACAATATTTTAAAGTCCTACATTGAACAATCATTTTGAATCAATAATACATGTTTAGTCAGATCCAACAAATTGATTTTTTTCATCTTCAGTAATATTCTGTACATATTATATTAACCATGAAATGATGACGTTAAAGTCACAAGAGGTGTTTAAATTGATTAGGATTTCCTCTTTTAAGTGTAGTTTGATATATTTTTCAATATGTTTAATTAAAAAGTGCTTACCTTTAACTGCTTTAATAAAATGAAGTCTTATTATATTGTATAAACATTCATCAAAGTACGCTGGTGGAGATCCTGAGTCATTGCAGCTCCTATACAGGAGAGCGGAAGACCTCGCCTATTCAGCCAGGCCAACAATTCCCTTTAATGACCCCCCTTTCTAACACATAGATGGGTATGGGGCATTGCAGGCTAACAAAAGGAGCAGAAGACCCCCATTCTAAAGGGGTGGACCCCTTCGTCCGTTCCAATTTGCATGTTTTCAAAACAAAACAAGGCTTTGTTGGGCTACTGTATAAAACCTCAATCTCAACGCTATTCCTGACATTTTGAATTGAAAAAGCTTCCTGGATGGGAAGCCAAACGTCTTCAAACTTGGAAACAAAGTCCAGTGGATTGTTTTTAATTTTCTCCTCAAACTATGAAACTAAACAGTGCTTTAACTCTTGAACTAGTTTGAATTAGTTTTGAAATGTAGGACACCTAGGCTTTTAAATAAAAGGTTGCAGATTCTGATACTAAACGAAGATTCCTTAGAGCAAAGAATGGAAATATTGGTACGCTGAAAAAAAGCTATTAAGGAATCAAATATTGGTGATAAACTAAAATGCTGATACTGAAAATGGTAGAAATAAGTTCTGAAAGTATAAGCATTTAAAAATGTCAGTGTAGCATTATTAGATCTTTCCACATTTAGGTTTCTTTTCAAAGAGCTGGAAGATCCCTGACTTTCTGTACTGTCAGCCTCTCCAACGTTTTCTATGAAATGTTGAGAGTTGGATAAAACAGGACAGCACACAGCAGTAGAAGTGAACTCGTGTTTATTAAAACATTGATCCTTACAGAGTCGGGGTCACTTTCAGAACATTGGACAGTTAAAGCTAACAAACAGGTCGATACAGTACATCACATTGTTTGAGGTTGTGTTGAAATCTCAAAATGATTGACCAACAGGTCAAACAGGAGGGGAACCTTCACTCATGTCCTCGTTTCTCTCTTTATTGAATAAATGAACAAATGTCCGGATTGTTTGGATCAGAAAGCGGCGGGTCGGATGAAAACCCGAGCCGCCTTCAGGCTGTAGGTGTCCGGTTTAAATGTCCCCCACACCACGCCGTTGGCAGTTTTATACGGTGACTGAGTGTGTGGCTCGTATGAACCTTTGTAATAAACCCCGTTAAGGTTGGCCGTCTGGCAGCTGTTGTACCACCATCCGCCCCCGTACGCCTCCGCGCAGCTCTCCCCCCACCCGTCATTGTCTCTGTCCAAGGTGCTGAATTTCATACCGTTGTGGGGTCCCAGGGCGTCCCCGGCGTCTCCGGTGTACCCGGATACCTGCAGGGGGAACCCGTCCTCCTCGGCGCCGACCCTGACCGTGTACTCCGCGGTAGCCACGCCCCCCTCCCAGTCCTCCAGCTCCACCTTCATCATGGTTTCCTGCTGCTTTGTCAGCAGGTGGAGGTTCTGGTTGCCCAGCCAGAACTCTCCTTTCCCCTGAGCGTCCACCGAGCCGAACCCGTTGCGGTACTCGGCCCAGGTGCGGTTGAAGCTGATGGCGCCGCTCTCTCTCTGCTGGACTAACAACCACCCACCCATTATCCCCTCCTGGTGGCAGTAAACCTCCACGGTTGCCGTGGAGCCGGCGGGTTTGATCTTAAAAAGGCCGTTCGTTTCCCCGTTCAGGTGCTTCTGGTAGAGGTCGACGCAGTCTGCGGACAGAGGGGCACACATCGAAGACCGCCGGTTAGCGTGGACCACCTTTGGAGATGCTGGTTGAGACTTACTGCAGAGACTAACACACTAACTGCCTCCTCCAATAACTTCAAACTAAAATATTCTCCTTTCTCTACACTATTTAGACCAATGAGGACATGTCAGGTTTTTCTTTGTTACAGAAATGGTCAACGTTCGAGAGATAAAAACTGATATTTCCCAGGTTTAGGTGAACACCCTGGGTCAGGAGCAATCAAAAACAAGCTAGGCTTCTAGAGAAATAGTTTGTTAGCTTAAAATAGTTTTTATTATGGAATAAACACTTACAATACATCTAAAAATAACGTTTGACGTCACAATAAACGTGGAAATCTGGAAACTCTAGGACCAATAAGATGGCAGCTTTGAATTCACTTCTTGTTTTTGTTACATATGGCTAGCTAACAAGCTAGCTACCTAGCTGTCCTCTTCCTTCTCCATTCCTACAGATCTTACTCTAGGTTGCCTGTTTTAGTACCTGTTCCTACAAAATCCTGTTGCCTTTCGACAACCGTGCTCTTCACACTCCGAGCGTGGAAGTCAGGAACATCGTCGTCGGAGTTGTCGGTCAAGAACGCGCCGAAGTCAGCTCCAAATGGATCCAGGCCGGATTTAGAATCTGCCAGGAGGCTTCCCTTTGTTCCACCAGAATGAATTGCAGAGAAGGAGGAGGAGGAGGAGCCAGCGAATGATGGGAACAAAGAGCCCATCTCCCCCTTTGTAAAACCACCGACTCCCTCACATTCTGGTCCACTACCCACTTCCTCCACTCTTTCAACCGGCCCATTAGGTGTTTGGATGATGGTCCTCCTGACGGTCTTTGTACAGCTGACCGTTTTGGTGCTTGAATGGCTAATGCTGGGCTGGCTTTGTGACCCTTCAAACCCGCCGAAAAAATTGCCGTCTCCACGTCCTGAGAGTTCAGTGATGGATTTAGCAGAGGACGGGGAGGTGGAGGTTGCCGAGGAAGAGAATGAGGAGGACGACGATGAGTGTGATGTACCTGGGCCCTTGGAGATAGTGGCTGGAGATGAACTGGAGCCTTCCTCCTCTAAGACAAACTGAACAGTGTTTACCTGGAGACAGAGGAAAATACATTTAAAAACAAGAGCAACCACTAACTTCTTTCAAAAGGAACATCGGTTTAAAATCTATTACTCAGCTCATGTAAAGAAAAGCTAGTCAACAATCTGCTAAGTGATTTAGAATTTTGGTAAGAAAAGATGAGGAAAGCAAAGTATGTAATGATGTAAAACATAGTGAGAAACTTTCCATGGGTTCCACTGAGAAGTTTAGATATGAATATTTTTTTAGTTCCACTAATCAATCAGCCAATCACTGGAATAACACTAGCTAATACTGGCATTAGCATGTTAGCACAATCAGGATGAGTCTCCAGCTTTAACAACAACAAGTCAGGAAACCTGAATTCATAATTCATAATAAATTCAACCAATGAGTATAACCTCAGTGAAAACCTTTTCTAAATTGGAACTAGCATGGCAAGCTAACCCCTAGCTAGGAGCTAACATGGCGGTCAGACCGGTGGATAACCATTTATGGGCATTAGAAACTTGTGCTATAACTGAATTATTTTCACTTCCTAGTTATTAATTTAATCTAAAGTAAAACTAAATACTAATTCTGGGACAAGAAGACTGTTTTTCTCCGATTAAATCGAAAAACAGAGGGATTCATTTTCCACCTAAAGCAACAAGCTAACAACTTTTATAATTGATTACTTAAGATCCATCCATCCATCCATCCATCCATCCATCCAAATTTCAAACATAAAAATAGAAATTTCTAACAATATCATTCACTACACTTATTTTAATTTTATTTTACACTATTTAACTACATCTAGTTTATTTATGCCTAAAAAAATGAAATAAAGAAAAACATCTGGAATTGATTTTAACGTTCTGTGTCGATTTATAGGAAACGGAATGAGTTCTTTATGAGTAAATATCTTTAATTAATGTAAATTGGTGGTTTCTGTAAGACACACGGATGCTGTATAGCACTGGTTTACCAAATCCATCCGTAATGGAAGGTGATGTGCACATTTCCCCTAATTTGAATCTAAAGAATGGTTCTTTAGCAGATAATTGGTGGCATAGAGATGAAGAAATCCATCTTTTTTTTTTTTATTAAAAAACATTTTTGTGATGTTTCCATTTAAAAACAAGCTTTTTGAGAGTTGTGTCCCTCACCTGAGGGAACATGTCCTCGGTCTGTTGAGCTGCCACATCCTTAGACTTGAACCTGGAGTCAACAATCACATCCTTCAGAGGCCGGCTCTTCATCACATACATGGTCCCCACTGACTGGAGGCTTTGGGTTTCATAGGACTCCAGCTGATTGATCTGAGACGGTAAAAAAGGTGAAGCATTATTAATATCATAGAATTAAAATACAAAAAATTTCACATGGCAGCACAGTTTGTAAATGTTGTGACTTAAGATTCATACAACATTGTGGCTCAAAGGTAACAGATTTTACTCCAAAAAAAAAGAAAGATAAAAAGATATTTTTTTCCAAGTTTGAAGACGTTTCGCTTCCCATCCAGGAAGCTTTTTCAATTCGAAAACTTTTTTTAACTTTCTTTTTTTGGAATGACTATGACCTGGATGACTGGTAATCTTCACCAGCGAACAGATTTCAATGTTGGTAAACCAGAGGAAATCTCTGATGTATGAAGTGGGATTAGAGCCAGTAACAGAAAAATAAATACGTCAAAAATTCTGATTTATTTTCTCTCTCACAAAGTCAGAATTCTCAGATTAGGTTGAAGATTTTTGTTATTTTTTTCATTATATATGTTAGGTTTTGCTTTTTTGTGGAATTAGTTTCTGGTTATTTTAAGAATAACTGTGTCTAAAGAGAAACCAGTTTTATTTTGCACACATTACAACTTAAAACTCACTACACTATTTAACTAAATACACAATTTAAATCCCTTTATTTAAATACATTATAGAAATTATGCAGATACCACTGACTAAGACAAAGAAGTCCTGAAGGCTGAGATCTTCAGTCTGTCACACAATCAATCAATTAATTTTATTTGGCCCCAAAAGGCAAATGGTTGTGCAGCAGAGAAAGCAGCATCGTCAAATACGCATATTGGTTTAAAAACATACATGTATCCTTTACCTGTTTATCCAGACCCACATAACTCTCTCTATCCACCTGGTAGTTTGTGTGAATGGCACAGGAGCCTTTGCAGGAGCGCAGCTTCATGTCAATATCAACCTAACAAAAAACAAAACAAAAAATACAGACTTGATTTCTTAAACATCAAAGACATCCAGACAAAGCTGGATAAAAAAACAAAAAGAAAATTATTTGTATTACATGTCATGAGCCCTAAGATGCCGGTATTTAACCAAAACTGTAGTTCTGGTTTATTGATTTTAGAAATCAGTGAAGCTAAAACTGATTTATTCTTATTTCATTAAAAAGATGGCATGTTGTTAATCACTTGTATCCATCTCAGTTAATTGATTTTTCTACTGGACTTCCAGCAATCAAATATGTTCTATAGGTCTTTGATGCTGGAAGGCCTGATTACCATCACTCTAATCTTTAAATGAGATTCCATTCAGGAAGTAGACTGTTCTCGTCTAAATATTATCACTTCCAGTCAGAAGCAACAGGTTGGTGAAATTAAAAGATTTTTTTTATTAATGGGATGACGCTTAACTGTGTGGCTTAGCTAAATGTGAACAAAAAAAAAAAAAACGGACCAGAAAAAAAAGGATTTTTCAGATATTTCAACCAAATGATTGTTTCTCCACTTACCTCTATTTTCAGCATCTCGGCAACCTGGTCTTTGACCCTGTCCCTCAGGGCGGCCAGGGTCTTCTGCTGTGTGTCGATCCGAACCTTCATTTCGGTGATCCTCTGACGCAGATTCTGGGCCAGGTCATAATACAGGTTGTCGTTTCCTGGAGGAAAAAAAAAACCCGTCAGGATTCAGCATTATGTGTTGTAATTTTATTTTAAAACTTAACTCTAATACTAATTTAAATAAAATGTTTGCTACAAGGCCTTTAAATGAAACGAAACCTGAAATAATGCAGTATAGATATTGTATAATGTAAATAGAAGCTATAAATTTCACCAAGCACTTTAACACATTTAGAGTTTCATGTTTTTTTTGTTACATAGGGGGGAAAATCTGATTAGATAGTGACCAGAATCAAGGGTGAGTTTCTCCCTCAGGACGTCGTAGGTCTGCTTGGACACTTGGTCGATGGAACGATGCTTGGCCTTGTGCTGATCCAGCAGGTTACGGATCTTCTGGATCTTCTTTAGCAGCAGATGATCCTGTTTATCTATCAGACCCTGGATCCTGCAGCCGGACGGGCACTTAGAGTTCTGATGGAGCACAGATACAAATAAGAAACTCTCAACAAAATTAAACCAAAAATATTTACTGGAGTTAAATTTTGAAAATAATTAAATGCAAACGTTTTCTCAAGATATATCGAGCATATATTAGTTTCACTTTGTGTGCATGTTAAGTCTAAAAAGCGAGGCAAATATAAATAATTATAATACTGCTTTCCAATAGGCTTTTTCCCACCAACTGTAATCATATTAAACCTCTAAAAAAATAAGCAAAATGAAACAATAGGAACTTTTTTTGTTCCCAAACAAAAACTGAGACCTCCTCACTTTATCTTGTGTTTTTGGGAAAAAAAAAAAAAAAAAAAAAGTCTAACAGCTTTCTAAGCTGGTTACAAACCACGGTATAAACAATGGGTGTGATAGAGTTAAAATATTTTATTACATTAACCTCAGGTTTCAAGAATATTTTTGCAGATTCGAAATGGGATTCTTTGAAATCTCAATAACTTTTTAAGAAATGACAAAAAGAAGAAATATGAAAATTAATGTATTTCAGCGGGAATCCATATGAATGTGAATTAAGTATAAATTTAGAAGAGATTTTAAAAATGTTAAAACAATAAGGAAGAATTTTAAGGGCTTTTGGCTAACAAATTAGCCTTTTACAGCAATTTACCTCAAGCTAACTCAGAGACTAGCATCTATCTAACTAATAGTTCTTTATGCGAAACCTCACTTTTAGAGATTAAAAAGTGATTCAGGTTAAGCTGTAAAGTTGCTATTCTTGTGGAATTAATTTAAAAGAATAGAGCACTATTTACCTCAGAAATAAAAGGCAGTAAATCTGCACAGAATTTTAATTTTGTGTTTCACTGAAGCGGTGCTAGCATAAAAAGCTAATGTCTTCTTTTCTTAAACAACACTCATAGTGGCTTAGGGGGATTGATATTAACAGAGACCCCAAAAGCAAACAGCAATTGTAGAAAAGATCCATTAAGACCAAATCATTTCAAAAACATGTTGTGACTGAAAACTGATATTAGCTTAAAGTCGTAGGGAAGCGCCTGTTCCAACCGTTGCATTTCTGAATTCTCCCAGGTGATGCACAACTTTACACAAGTGAATGAAGTGAATGTGATTGGTCAGTTATCAAGGGGGCGGGAGTGTTGTGGTGGAAGATTTGAAAGCATGTTTGGTTTTGGCGGGTTTGTCGGAAGCATCTTGCTAACCAGTTAGCAACCTATTGCTAGTAGGTTCCCAATGGAAAATTCCATTGGGACCAAGTAGCACTAAATTGGTGACTTAAAAACAACACTGTCAAGGAACGCTATGGACAGCGGAAACATGCAAAAGGAGGAGAGTTTATTGTCGGAGGTCGTGGATGAGTCTCCTCCATCATCCATTTTTTATTTAGAGGAGGAAAGCGGGGATGAGGATGTCGTGGAAGAGGACGCCAGACGTCCATCCCCGTGAACACTGGGACGTGTCTCAATGGGAAAGGAAATTATTCTTATTTTAACCGTTGCGTATATTAGCTGCGATACATGAATCAAGATACTATGACCGAAAAAATCTGATTGACAGATGATGGTTGATTTATGATTGGCTGAATTTAGGCCTGCATAAGATCAAGAAAAAAAACTAAACAGATTTTAAGACAGTATTTTTTTTATAGAAAATCTTTCACTTTTGTGATAATGTGGTCTGATAGAGTACATTTATATACATGTTTAAGCCAAATGGTTTGAATTTTGAATATGATTTCCCTACGACTTTAATGAGCAAACGAAACTTTAAGCTGGGAAGATCAATTGGAATTAGAAACATGCTTTCAAAAATGTAAAGCAAATGTTGATATACATCTGTAAGCAGGAGTAAATAAATAAGTATTTTGTTAATTTATTAGGTTAAATATATATATTATCTATTTTCTATTATTTAACCTGTGGTAACCATTGACTATTGTAACTAAGTTAGTTTGGCACTCTGTGAAGTCGGATACTAATCTATGTAAAGCTAACTGAGTCCTCATTTGACCATTTTCATGATGCTCAAAATGTTTTGTTTTTTGTTTTTTTTTTAAACCATGAACGTTAACACAAACCATCCATAGAAACAAAACTTGAAGAAAGTCTTTTGTATTAAATATATCATGTTTAATATATATATATTTTTCGATATATGAAGTGTAGAGATAAAACAGGAGGATTTACCCAGTCATCGTCTGTGCAAAAAGGCCACTCCTTCTGGGTGGCACATTTTTCATCCCTGGTGGCGTGCTCCACGGGACG
>NW_015150502.1:225918-226953 GCF_000732505.1 Cyprinodon variegatus
AACTTTGTTTAAATTTTTTTATTATTCATCCTAAAGGTGCAGTGGCTTTTATTTTAACATGTTGCCCCGCCATCAGACAGGATCAAAGTCTCTTCTTGATTATCTATCTGGTTTTGTTAAACTAGGTTTCCCTTCTCTATCGACGCACAGATTGGAGCAGATATTAAGGTTTAATTATTAAACTCTAAGTATTAACTGCTAGAATGATTAGCTAAATAAAAACATATAAATAAAACCAATGGATTGGTTCCTTTTTGACAATAAACAGCATCTGCCAGGAGTTAATTCATGATGCCATTAGATATTTTTGAACAGCTTTTTTTATTTGTCACAGAATCAACTCATATCAGACTTCTGTTCATCTAAAGCCTCAAATCTGATTAACTAAAGCTAGATCTGAGTCACTAAGAAGTTACCTGCGCTGCGGCCATAGCAGTCAAACAGAGGAGTAAGCTGAGCCTCTTCATCTTCCTGTTGTTCTTCTTCTCTGTGAAGGTCCTGAATGTTTCCTCCGGCCCTGCAGTGGGATCTTTTGAACCCTCCTACAGCGCGTCAAACTTCCGACTAACCAGAAAACCTCAGTCAGGTCTGATTGGAATTGAGCAACAGCTCTGAGCAACACTGAGGGATGCGGCGGCTGTTTGCTGAACTTTGTGTTCCTGCACTGCAGCAGAGTAAACAGAGGGAACTCAAACATGCTGCTGGATTTACCGGCAGTTCAAACATTTTTGTCTGTAAACAGTGACAAACGTCTGACAGTAACTGTAACTATGAGTTTATTGACAAAATAATCAATTGCGAAAATAATATGGAGAGGAGCTGACACAATATTTGTTTAAAAAGGAATGATGATGACTCATAAATAGCATATAGACCAGGGGTAACCAAATCAAAATCAGCGGGGTCAACCAGTAAAGGTCAGGAGACATTTTTAATTATAATCTGTTACTTTAAACAGAATTTAACACTGAAATAAAAAGCAGGCTTTTATGCACTCATGTTATACATAAAAAATAAATCTGAGGTGTTTTTTGA
>NW_015150502.1:229575-235174 GCF_000732505.1 Cyprinodon variegatus
AAGGAACGAATGAGGTGAATAAAGAAGGAAAGAACGAATGAAGTGAATAAGGCAGGAAGGAATGAGGTGAATAAGGAAGGAAGAAAGGAATGATGTAATTAGGGAAGGAAAGAAGGAACGAATGAGGTGAATAAAGAAGGAAAGAACGAATGAAGTGAATAAGGAAGGAAGGAATGAGGTGAATAAGGAAGAAATGAAGTGAAAAAGGAAGAAAGGAAGTGAAAAAGGAAGAAAGGAATCAATGAGGTGAATAAGGAAGAAAGGACGGGAGGGAGGAAGGAAGTTAATAAAGAAGAAAATCCCCCCCAAAAATTATTTTTCATAATTTTCGAGAAAAGAAAACTATCAATACAGTAAATATTGATCAAAAGAAAAAAAGGTGTGTTTTCTTTTTCCACTCCTTGATGTTAAATTCAGGACGTTCAGTATGGCGTGAGCATCAGCACAAAACCATGAGTGTATATTATGCTGCTCGGCCATATTGGGGTCATCTATTTTCATTCCCCATCAGCCTATATAGGCTAAATGGGCGCATTTTACACCACATGTGCACACTGAAAGTCCCACGTGCTCAAATCAGTCACCAGGAGCGCAGCTGAGCGTGTGAAGCTGAGACCACATCCGTGTGAAAAACTCAGCAAAGACTGAACGGTTAGTGCTTGGTTAGTGTACAAAGGTCAAACCATCCCCCACATTGATTCAAAACTTTGTTCTTTTTTTTTGAGAGAAATAGGTTTACTTTTCTAAACCTAGTTTAGTGCAGATTTGAGCAGGTAAACCTGCTGTTTGCTGCTTTGGTTTCTAAGAATCATCCGATCAGACGATAGTGCTGCGCTAGTTTCCAAAAATAAAGTTATTGCATAACATCACCTATCATTTCTGCGCTGGCATTGTGGTAATGTTTACATTATTTAGTGGCTGGAATGACTGCTTCACAATATTTAGGAGTTCATTAGCCTCCTAGCACCTTCAGTTTGGCTTAAGGATGTCCTGTTACAACTTTTTCATTTCCGATATGATACCGATATTCCAGCTATGTCAATACTGATATTTACCCGATACGATATTAGCATGAATCCTACCAGCTTTAATTACCTGCAAGGGGCTTCCCATAGAGCCTCTCCATGTTGAAAGGGGGCAGTTGAGGTGACTCGGGCATCTGATTAGGATGCCTCCTGGACGTCTCCCTGGTGAGGTGTTCTGGGCATGTCCCACAGGGAGGAGCCCCTGGAAGGGACCCAGAACACGCTGGAGAGACTGTTTCTTGACCTGCCTGGGAGCGCCTTGGGATTTCCCCGGAGGAGCTGGCCCCAAGTGACTGGGGAGAGGGACATCTGGGCCTCCCTACTGAAGCTACTAAACCCGTGACCCTACCCCAGATAAGTGGAAGAAGATGGATGGATGCATGGGCTTCCCATAGCAATAGAGCAATGACACTTGGCAAAGACAGTCTTTTTCCACAAGACTCGCCCAGAGTTACGCATTTGTTTTTGTAGAATGCCCCAGGTTGGTCCTCAAACCACGACGTGACTTCAGAAATCAAGGCCGCGTCATCTGGTAAGCACTTTCCTTTCAGAAACAACTTCACGGCTGGGGAGAGGTGAAAGTCAGAGGGTGCAAGGTCAAGAGAGAAGGGGGGATAGGGGAGGAGTTAATAGCCGCACGCCTGTGCCTCTGATATGAGAACATGCAAGTTGTGGACCGCAGAGTTGTCCTGCAAGAGGAGGATGCCTTTGCTGATCTTGATTTTGATAGCTTCTTTTAATTTCCTCAAAAGTGAAGCATAATAGGCTCCTGTCACTGTGGTAGTCTTAGCCAGGAAACCTGTCATCACTCCTCCGTCCTGGTCCTGGAAGACTGTGAGCATGACCTTGCCAGCGGAGGGCTGCACCCTTCCCTTCTTCGGAGGAAGAGAGTCAAGGTGCTTTCACTGCACTGACTGGCCTTTGGTCTCTGGATTAAAGGGATAGCAATGGACCCAGCTTTCAAACTGTGCAATCAGTCGTTGACTCATCTTTTCGGCACGTCTCCAAATTCATCCGCGAGCACTCAACGTGTTCTTGCTTCGGGAAAGGTGTGAGCATCCTGGGAGTCCATCTGGCAGACACTTTTTGGAAATGCAAATGGTAATTAATGACAGTTTCCACAGACCCGGTACTAATCTTGACCTCATGAGCTATTTGGCAAACAGTTATCCGTTTATCCAGCAAAATGGCAGTCTCAACCTGACGGACAGATGACTCATCAATGGTAGAAGGGGGACGACCGGATCTGGGGGCTGTTTTCACAGACTTCTGACCGTGTTTGAATTCACGATGCCAGCCTTTTACAAAGTCATATGAGGGGGCATCATCACCATAAGTGACTTTCATTTCAACAAAAATCTCCTGTGCCATGCGTCCTTTTAAATACAAAAAACGAATCACTGCTCGACACTCGACAGGCTCCGTTTCACACCTGACAGTTCAGACACCTGTAAATCAGAAACAACAATTAGTTCAGAGCTGTAATTTCCCACTAAAAGCCAAATTATACTTCTGCAAGTGCACACATCAAATGTCACTTCGGTCTGATCGGGAACCAGTTTTGCTGGTATGCTGCTGCACCGTCGCTCTGGAATTTCTAGGGACGCAGAGCAGTTTCATGCCAAAGAGCAAGGGGGAGCCTATTCGAGAACTCGACGGCACCAGTACGAGTGTTTATTTTCCAAAAACAACAATGGCGAGTCTACAAGATATCACGGTCACAGTGATGGATCTAGAGTTGCTAGACATCAAAGAAGAACAGGTTCTGTTAATGGAGTTGGCAAAGAGACCGATTAACCTTTCGTCGTAGATGTCCATTGTAGTTGTTCCTCGGTTTTTAAAAATGGTGCGCCTCGGCACCGAATCGAGAAGGACGACTACACAGACAGCCGGAAGGGCATACAAAGGACCAATCACAGCTGCTTTTTGTCTGCGCACTTCCGCTTGAGGCCTGCGAGGGTTTGCGACCGTCGGACGCATAGTCAGGATTTTTTTTTTAAGTGCGCAACAACGGTTGCAACCTCTGCACGGGGGAGCGTGGTCGCGCACAAAGACAGATTTGTCGGTTGCAGAGGCTATGCGTCAGAAGCATAAATTGGCCTTTAATCTATACAGATATAAATAATTGCACATGCAAAATTTCATCTAGATCAAACAACTGGAAGTGGGTCAGGGGCATTAGTTACTGAACGCCTCTTGTATTTTAAATTGTAGAATGACAGAAAAGGCTTGATCAAGTAATATTACTGAAACAGGGAACAAAGGTCAAAAGCAAGAGTATGGCTTTTTAATGTATAAGTTTATTTGTAGGTTAAATGCATCTGGAAACAATATTATCTTGTCACTTACTGATACCACACGTAGTGCAATCCGATATAAGTCTAAGCTGTGGAGACACTGGTATTCCTGTCTTCTTAAAGTTCCTATTTAGTCGACAATGGTACTTGTATTGTGCTTTTTATCATTAACTATTTATATCTTATTTTATGTATGTTTTATTGGATCATGAGTCCGGAATAAAGTTTTATCTATCTATGAAAACAACCGACCTGTGAAAAATTAACCAAACAGTTACAGAAACTTTTAATCAGCATGAAAATATCAGAGGTTTTAGATGCACGTCGATATCCGATATTAATATCAAATATCAGGGCATCCCTAGTTTGGATTTTCGGTTTCTCATGGCAACCCCATAAAATTTCCTTACAAAATCCAACAACCAGCACTTTACAATAAAAGCACAGGTGCAACATAACATTACACTGGAAAAAATCTAAATCTAGATAAGTCACTTTTCTTAAAATACATGCATTTGTTCTTGGATTGAGGAGGTAAAAGACATTTTGCTAATGAAACGAGACAATTTATACTTAAAATAAGAAAACAATTGCATAATTTCAAGTGCATATTATTTAATTATCTTATTTTAAGAGTAATAATGCTAATTTTATTGGAAAACTATCCTGTTTACCTACTCAAATTAAGGGTAGATACACTTATTTCTAGATTATTTTTCCAATGTATAGACTGTTGCTCCACTTTTTAATCAGCTGGGAGAGCACATCCGCTTTTTTGAAAAGCCCCAAAAGGACTGAAAATCTTGAAAAATCTTAGAAAGTTCAGGAAAAGCAATTCGTTTCCTTTCATGTTGAGAGTTATCAGGGAGTTAATTTTTGATAGTCTAGGAGCTCTGCTCCCAAATCTTCCACCTCATGTTTTACATGTTTTTCCTGAAATTGTGTTTTGAAGAATCAGCTGCAACATCAATGTGAGCAAACTAATGATTAACTGATAACACAACTTGACAATCAACACCAACCTTTTCTCTTTTCTATTCTTTTTTCTTTTCTTTTTTCTTATCAGGCAGGTGGAGTCAGCAGGTATGATGCATTCAATGACCGAAGGACATTTCAATAAAGTAGTTTTTTTTTTTTTTCAGATTACAGCTTCAGATTATGGAAACTGCTAAAATTTAACCTGACCTTTCATCCTCAAACTGCTCTAGATTCTATCAAAAAAAAAAAAAAGAAAGAAAGACAGAAATCAAAACCTGGGCCAGATTATCCAGCACTAACAAGACAATATTTCACTTTATAAGTTTATTTGATTTGTTAAATTCTACAAGAGCCTATTAGGCAATGGTAATCAGAAATAAAATACAGAATACAGAAAAAACAGATGTGAGCTGAATCAGAAGGTAGATGTTACAGAAACTCGATCAGTTCATGTGGTTCTATGCTGCCATCTGATGGCTAAAGGGTGAAACTACAAGCTGTCTGACCTGAACTTTTCTTTAAAATCGAACCAATTAGGTCAGTTTATTGATAATTGAACTGGTTTTGTGGAAGCTCTGGGGTGATGCTACGGTGTGGAGGTAGAGCCAATGACCCAAATACCTTTATTTGCAGGTTCGAGTCCGGGTCCTGCTGAACTTTCTCCTCTCTCTTGTAACCCGCTTTCCTGTCTACATTCTTTCAAAAATATAACTAAATAAAGGCCACTAGAGCCTAAAAATAATCTTTAAAAGATCATAAAGTGGGAAGGAAATAATTATAAAAAAGGAAACCACGTCTTTAACATCTGTTTTTCTTTGGTTTTTACAGATTTTCTGTTTCCAAATTTCAAAAAAAGAAAATTAAAGACAATCCACAGGACTTTGTTTCCAAACTGGTATGGGACATTGCACACAAGAAGCCAAACGGCCCCCATTCCAAAGAGGTGGACAACTCCGTCCGTTTCAATTTGCATGTTTTCAAAACAAAAACAAGGCGTTCTTGGGCTGCCGTACACAACCTCGAACTCAACGTTATTCCTGACATTTTTTTAATGAAAAAGCTTCCTGGATGGGAAGCGAAACGTCTTCAAACTTGGAAACAAAGTCCACTGGATTGTTTTTAATTTTCTTTTTTTTGGAACGACTATGACCTGAATGACTGAGAACCTTCACCAACATTTTCAAATTCCGTTTTTAGTTGATTTATTCAAACAAGCTTACATTTTAGGGATGCACGATATTGGGATTTTGGCCGATATCCGATATTTTAGAACTCATGTAGCCGATAACCGATATCGAT
>NW_015150502.1:235903-239915 GCF_000732505.1 Cyprinodon variegatus
CATTTTTTTCAAACTGCGTTTTCCAGATCGCATTCTCTGAACGTTGAGTCCTGTTAATTCTGTTTATTAGGAAGTTAGTTCCCTCTGAAGGCGGTTAGGCCTTGTAGGCCCCTATAATTTCCGCCATCACGGAATCGCGGAATTGGCAAATTAACGCGGAATCTAGTGTAAACGTGGAATCTCTACATTTGAAATGAAATTCTGTTTTTGTTGTTTTTTCGTCGGGGGGAAATGCACACCAGGGGATGCAAATCTGGGCGACACAACCCCTCCCGCTCCGTCATTTCCGCTCACCCTCCCCCATCAAAACATTGAAATAATGGCGAAGCGGCTCTCCACAGCTTCGCTTTCGGCGAAAAAGTTGAGAAACACGACGCTAAGCCCTGAGTACAGAGCAGTTCCCTCGTGACTTTTATGTGTCAGGTAAACTATTGTTTTGCAAGTTTTGTCAACATTCCATTGATTGGAAGCGCAAAAATACATACATAAAACGGAAAAAACAGAATTTTCAAAAATTAAAACGGAAAAAACGGAATTTGGAAAAAAATAAAACGGATTTTATAGGGCCCTAGCCTTGGAACTTCACTTCCGGTTCTTTTCCTGGGTGCAAGTTACTTAGTATATGCTGATCAAGATTCTCAGTCATCAAATCTTGGAAACCAAGTCCAGTGGATTGTTTTTTTTAAACTTTTAAGGAGTTACTTAGTATAATGCGTCTTAACTTAAACTATGGGTAAAACTATATAAAAAGGAATATTAAAGCAGGAGTTTATCCCAGTTCCACAGCTGTAGGCTCAAAACGTCAGCAAGCATTGGAATCCGGGAAAATTTACCCCAAACAAGGTCATCTCCTGCTTCTTATACCTCATGAGTCTATGTGTTGCATCAGGTGGATGCTTAGCTGATTACAGATAGCTCTCCTCTATCAGTCCGGCTCCAGCATGTGTCCTTATCCTGTGTATTTTCTACAGACAAGAAGACTGTCCTCATTAGACGGCCTCTGTTCACACAATGTAATCCAGCATGTGAAGGAAGGCCTTCTACTCCATCTAATCTGGCTAACAGATTAGCAACACACACGATAAATAAAGAATAAACCTAACAGTCCAGAAACTCTAAAAAAACAAATAAAACTGGGACTCAAAAATGTATCTAGCTAACCTCAATACAGACCAATAGAAATGTTTTTTTCACTTCCCACTCCAGAGAAATAAAGAAAACGTAACTAGAAATTAATGCAACTAATTGAATTCAAGCAGAGAATGAGAAATAGAAAAAATTGAAACTGAAAAATAAAAAAGATTAGAAAGAATAAAACCAGCTAAAAGAAAACTAGAACATCTATAAAGAAAAATTAAAACTGAAAAGTAAAAGAAAATCTGAGAAAAAATAAAAGTTACTCTAGAAACCTTTGATTCAATCTTCCTTTCTGGATTAGAAAATATTTTCATTTCCAAAATGATGCCTGAATGATTTATTATCTTAATAAACTGTAATCATCTCGTTTTAATAACGCAGAAAGAAATGATCACCTCAGCCAGGTTGGCGTTTGTTGGTTAGTGAGCAGGATTACTGGAAAACATCAGAACACGTCGTAAGGAGATTTTTTAGCAGAGGAGCTCCTCGTGCCAAAGAGCAATCCCTTTGGTAATGATCCAGATCAGGTGAGAGTTTTAGCTTTTGGTCTTAATCACAATACAGGGTAAAGTTTCCTGTTTTAGTTTGTAAAGAAAATATTTCTGTTTTTTCTCTTCTGAATTTTATGATGTGAGAATAAGTCCGATTCAGCATCTCCTCCTGCTGTGCTGTAAACCAGGCTGCTCCTCAGCGCAGTTTGTCCGTCTGATCCAGCCTCATCCCTGGAAGCTCAGGAGCCTGGCAGCGTCTCCTGGCCCTCCCGCGGTTAACCGTGTGTCTGCTGGTTGTTTCTGACCTGTCTCTCTCAGCAGCACAGAAAAAAAAAACCCAGACCTGCAGGCAGCAAACGAGAGGAAACGAAGATGACGCAACAACACCCTACATTCTTCCCCAGGGCGGGAACAGGCGGGCCAACAGGTTCTGCGGCAAGACAAAACAGGCAGATGTCTGGGCGGCGTGAAGGCGGGCGCTGAGGGGAACTCGCTCACAGCGGCGGAGGGAAGTACAGAGACGCATCTCAGGGGCTGTGGCGCCGAACTGAGGTCTGCTTGAGGTTTGAGATGAGGCCCCCAGAGAGAAGAGGAGAGCTTACAGCACAGCAAGCTCCAGGCTGCACAGTTTCAACCTGAATGGCTTCATATTCTAGCTTGTTTTCACCCTGCAGGATTAAATAAAGAAAATGTGACTGAAGAGTATTTAAAAAACTGAATGAGGACATCTGTGTCTGCAGCTGGGTGATGCAATCCAGCTGTGGGCTGCTGCAGGGCCCCGGCTGGCAGTTCTGCAAAGGAAGCGGAAGGTCCCCACCTCCTCATGAAGGCAGGGAGGGAAGTGATCAAATTCAGCCCAAAAACTGAACTTTATTCTACATTTTACTGGCTGTGAGTTTTAGGCAGGTATGAAAGTGAAAAACCAAGAGGCTGGGAATTTCTAGGCTGCCAAAAACAGAAGTAATTCATTTCCTCTTCTGACTCATTTCAAGCGCAGAGGCTGAAGGCTTAAATAACTCAGCCTTCATGTTTAAATACTTTAAATGCAGTAAAACATCGAATTAAGAATAAATCATTTGAAAAATGAAAAAAAAAATACTGGAAATAAATTAATTTCAGGTTTATTTTTTTGTCACAAAGTTAGAAAACAATAAACTACATTTTGGGAAACTGTAGAAATTGATTTTCATTGTTTTCAGCAGCTTTATGTGATATATTTTTCCTAAATAAAGTGAATTCTGTATTCCTGTATCCTGAAGCTGAACGTCACAGATAAGACGGCGCTCCCCGCGCGCCGGCCGTTCGCCTCCCCGGCTTAGAAATGGGGCAGAGGGCGGCTCTTCTTTTTCGGACATAACGATTTAAACCCAACTGAAATACAGTTCATGTATTTTTAAAAAAACTATATAAAAAAAAGTAACTAAACTCAGAGAAAGTGGTGAGACTTCCTGTTTGTCAGCCTCAGTCTGTTAAAAATCTGCTTATTTAACACCAAAACGGAAATATAAGTTAATCTGTTTTGAACTTACCGAAATGTTCTGATCAGATATAACATTTTAGCTGAAATGACAAGAGAAAGACTTCACTTGACGTTTTGTTTTTCCTGGTTTACTTTCCTCCTCCAAGCAAACGGTAGAAGGGATGGGTTGATTGGCGCAGTGCTGCCCCCAACCGTCTGGAATCCAGCATTACAACGGAAGGTTTCACCTTAAGCCGAAACAAGGAAAATAAAATAAATAAATAAACTTTTTTTTTTTTGTCCAATATTTCACACCTAGTGCAGTTTTTCTGGTGTTTAAGTTTAAGTTGACCAGATCTCTGCAATCTAATCTGGGGACATTTCCAGCTTATAGATAAAATAAATACATTTTATGATGTTTTTATCCATTTTTACATATGAATTAATATTGAAACAAAAATCAAGTGAGAAATCCAAAAATGAGCCTCTTCCATTTTCTAAGATAAATAATATGAATCAACAGCTAGTGGTTGTTAGTGTTATCTGGTCTTTCAGTCTTCTCTGTCTTCTTCCCTTGTGAGCAACATAACATTGTGTTCAGGAATGGGCCAGTTTGCATCAATAGAGTCTGTGGGAATTTTACGGAAGAGGATTAGCACCATTGTACATTTTTTTTTAAAGTTGACTGATTTTTAAATATTATTTCACTTTTTTATTAATCTTTTACAATAAAACTATCTGTTAAAAATATTACCCATGTTTCTATTGCATATGAAATAGCATTAAAGGCAGAACCCGCCGGCTTGAAGAACTAAATAGAGGTAATTTGTAACTAAAGCAGTATTTGATGATACTTTTACTTCTGCAGTTGCTTTCTGTCTACTTGAACCCCAGTGGGCCTCAGCAGATGGCCGCTCACACTGAG
>NW_015150502.1:241497-243675 GCF_000732505.1 Cyprinodon variegatus
TAGATGTATCTGATGCAAGGATTCTCTTTTATTGACTTTAGCTCAAACTTCACCACAGCTTCCTCAGTGCAGGCCTCTGGCTGTCAGTGGATCTCCAGTTTACCAGCAACATATAATGAATCTGTAGCATCTTTTTTTTGTCAACAAACTATCAAATTTGGAGTCCCCCAGGGATCTGTCCCGTCACCCCTCTACTCTTCTTCTCGTAGACAAACAGCTGCTCTTCAATAGAACCGTCCATGAAACTATTTGAACTTGCAGGTGAAACCACTGGCACTGTTTTGAACCATAGGAAAAAAGATTAATCATGCAGACAGGATGTGGACTTCTAATACACCGCTTAGAACCACAGCTTAGAACTGCCTGGAGCTAAATCTGCTATAAATGGTGTAGATTACAGTGAAGTTCTTGACAACATCCCAACACAGCTGATATAAATGCTGCAGCCAGAGTTCTGTAGAGGTGAAACCCCTTCATTGGCTTCCTGTTAAATGCAGAATATAATCTAAAATCCTTCTTCTCATACAGGAGATCATGTCCTTTCTTAAAGTAGAATAGGAGATAGATCTTTTAGTTATCAGGCTCCTCTCCTGTGGAACCAACTACCAGTTTTACTCTGTGAGGCAGACGCCTTGTCTACTTATAAGGCAAGACTTAAAAATGTCCGTTTTGATAAAGCTTGTAGTTAGAGTGACTCAGGTTATCCTGAGCTATCTCTATAGTTATGCTGCTAAAGCCTTAAAATGCTGGATGACATTGGGACCACTTTTCATCATTCTGCCTCTTCTATCTCTGTTCTCCCACCCTGCAGTATTTTTTAAGTTCAATCTCTAACGTTATGCTCTCTCTGCCTTTTGTCATAATAGTAGCTTCACACGGTCCTTTCCTGTTTTGCAGTGACCCCCATCCGGGAGAGAAATATCAAATGTGGAGCTGCCATCAATGCCTTTGATTATAGATGATAGAGTTGAGTCTGTTTTTCAGGGTTTAGTCCTGTTTCTCTCCTAGACTTAGGTATCGGCTCAGTTTTTATTGTGACTATCTGGATTTGCTCTCTTCCATACTTTTTAACATGAAAACTGGCTCTAAACCCATCTGCTTAATGGTCTCTATCATAGAAAGAGTCCCATATAGAGCTAGTTTACTGTTACTTGTTCTAACATAGAAAGTATTGATGTTTGGTTCAATGTTCCTTTGGTATGTCAGTGTCTCTCTCCTAGAAGCACCGGTTGCCTTGGCAGAAGGCCGCTCATATTGAGCATGAAACTGCGGGAGGTTTTTCTTCCTTTACCCATCCTCAACAAGACTCTGTAGACCTTGAACCATCTGCAGCTCAGGTTATCAAAGACATGGTTCCTTGTTATGTAAAAATGTCCTAGCATAATGAATGTTTAGGGAAGGACATGGTGCGTCCTGTCATAACTCAGGAACAACAACCTTCTACTAGAGCTGCTGGTAATCGTTTTCTTGGCTATTACTCAAACTGTTTTGATACATTCATTGTTGTGTGTCTGATGCTGAAGAGGACAGATCAAAACTGTGATAAAAAAAATGTCTGCAGGGAGGATAATCGACACTGACCTTCTCTCTACAACCTGTACAAGTCTATAGACAAAAAAAGAGCAGCCAATATTTCTGCCGACCCCCACACATAATGGCTGGCAGGTTGGCACTTCAGAGCACTAAATGGCAAAAACAGACCTCCACAGAGGCAGTTCACACCTCACAGTCAGAGCAATCTGACCCTCTGCTTGAACAGTCCAGACTTTCTGCTATATTACAACCTGCCTTTTCTTTATTTATAAAGAAATAAAAATTGTCTGCACACTTGTGCAAACTATCATTCTTTTTTATCTCGTCTTTTATTCATCTGAAGTGTCCTTTCCTCATGCTGTGAAGCACAAAATGTCAGGCACCAACACTGTTTTTTTTTTGTTTTATTTGCAGCAACCTACCCCCCCTCCTTACCAAAGATTAGGTGGCAGTACTTTCTTTGAACTGAAAGGGACCTGCAGCAGAAATCAACTCACTGTGAACGTATATGAGGAAAAGCTGAGGCTTGAAAGAAGAAACGGGAGAAGAAAACACTTTCTATTAGTGTTCTGCCGATGCCTTCTTTTGACCCCAATACCGATAACCGATACCTGGCTGTGGAGTATTGGCCGATACCGATACCAT
>NW_015150502.1:244014-246551 GCF_000732505.1 Cyprinodon variegatus
GAAAGATTTGAGTTCGGTGCAGAGTTTCTCCGAACTCTGCTCAGCCGGAACTGGAAGACGAGGGGAAGACAGACTGTTAGTTCAGGCTCAGTGGGAAATATCATTCGCTGATCTTGAAGGAGTGGATCTGTTTGTTGACTCACGTTTCCAGAGAAGTGGAGAAACCTAGACTCCAATCTTTGTGTTGGTTTACCAGTGTTCGTCTGATTCGGTGGAGGGTGGAACAGGGTTTACCCAGAAGTCCGACAGTGAAGATAGATGGAGACGCTGGTTGCCACTCAGATTTCCTGTGGTACTTGATCGGGTCGTGGTGAAGATGATTTCCTTGCTCAGAGAGTGATTTCAACGACCTCAAAGGTGACTGGATCCAAACCTCCTGTTTGAATCCATCGCTCAGTTGATCCCTCCTGGGAGAGGCGGTCCGAAAAGGTCCAGTTTGCAGGAAGGCTTGCTGACGAAAGGCAAAAACAAAACAAAGTTGAATCTCAGGGAGACAAACACTCAGTCTAACTCGATGAGATCTCAGCTTGGCTAGAGTACAAAAAACTGGCAATATAAAAATGCTCAGGTTAGACTCAGAATAAACAAAGCTTGGCTAGAGTACCCCAAACTGGCAAACACTCTGGCGTCGAGGTAGTGGCAACCAACAGCTTAAGAGCGCTCCGGTAATGAGGTAACCGTCCGCAGGTGTGTGAGGAGGCGGATCGGAACCAGGCGCCTCCTGCTGGTGGAAGGGAGAACAACACAAAGACAAACACAAAGACTGGAATCCTGACAGTTCCTTTGGCAAAGTGTCTCAATTACCACCTCAGTTCAAGAAAAAATGCACTTATTTTAGGAAAAAAATTACCTTTTTAGATTTACATGTTTTGCAGTGATATGAAGAACTGTATACTACTTGGATGTAAAATAACTGCCATCATGGCTTTGTCAAGCTGCTGCCTACCTTTGTGAAGCAGGAAAAAGATTAATACAGAGTTAATCCAGTAGAACTTTTTATTGCCTACCTGGAATTGGTGACAATTGTTACGTTCAAAATTGATAGTTTATGATAAAAAAGAAACTGAGTCCACACAGAATAGGGTTCTTTGGCTTCTGCAAGAGAGTCACGTTCAGCTACATCTGCTCTCCCTCAGTCTCCTCAGCAGAAGCCTTTTATTAGCAGATCATAACACATGGGTTGGGTTACAGAACAGTGACAATAGTTAATAAACTTTTGGCTCTCAAAATGGTATCGATGCCCTATTTGTTAATACCGATAGCACCATTTTAGTGCTGGATCGGGGCCCGCCCGCTACTGGTATTGGTGCAACACTACATTCTACAGGATAAAAACACAGAGGCAAAGGGAGCAGAGTTATTGTCTTTGCTTTACACAGGAAAGAGGAAAAGAAAACACATGAGACCAGGCAGACCTTCTGTGGAAATAATACATATTGTTATCCTGATTAACCTGAAATGCTAAACTTATAATTAATCAATAAAATGCAACAAAGAACAAAATGTTATAAGGGAGAAAAAAAAAAAACCCAGATGCTGAGTAGCAGTAAATTCAGTCTATTGAACATATTCAAAAGCTGAATATCACTACTGTTTCAAAAGCCCTATAAACATGTTATATGACTGTTGAGGGTTAAATAGACCCTTTTATTACCAAACCACCTCATTTATTAGATGTTTGTTTTTAATTAAGTCAACTCAAGGCACACGCTGGTTGGTTGAAATGAGGCGTCTAAATTTGTTTGCTTTCCCAGGGATCATTAACCCAGGAGTCACTAATTATGACATGAACGAGGAAGTAAGCAGTGTAACAGGAAGAGGTAATTACGGTTATTCCCAGATGACAAAGAAGGTGGAATTTCATTTTCAGAGCCTAAGTGTAACAAAGACTCAGCATCAGTGATAAGAACAGAATGTTAACGGATTCAAACGACTCCCAGAGGATCTGAGCCCTCAGACAGACGTCATTTCTGGGAAAAAATATTTGCATTAACAGGAAGTAATTTAAAGCTTCGCCTGTAACTGAAGATAGTTTCAATATTTGACATTTTGAGTGAGTAGTAGTAGTAGCATATAAACATCTGCCATGATTTATTGGTAGACGGCAGACTACCTCTTCCTTCTACAGAAGAGGAAACATTGAGTTTACCCTTAATTAGCTTTATAAATCACTCCAAACGTGTTTAGCTTTAAAAACACTTTTCGGTTAATTTAAGGGAAACCATGAAGAGTTATGAAGACGGATGCAAACGTGTTAAGAATCCCTAAAAAAAGTATCAAAATAAAAAAAAGCACATTTAATATTTCATGTATATCTACACTGCAAAAAATTGAAATCTAAATAAGTAATTTTTTCTTGCAATAAGTGCATTTTTTATTGAATTGAGGAGGTAATTGAGACACTTTGGCAATGGAACAACACAATTTACATTTAAAATAAGAAAACACAATTGCATTGTCTTATTTCAAGCGAATATTATCTAATTATCTTATTTTATACTCATTCCATTGGCAAACTATCTCATTTACCTACTCAA
>NW_015150502.1:246790-251353 GCF_000732505.1 Cyprinodon variegatus
TTGAGTAGGTAAATGAGATAGTTTGCCAATGGAATGAGTATAAAATAAGATAATTAGATAATATGCACTTGAAATAAGACAATGACATTGTACTTTCTTATTTTAAGTGTAAATTGTCTGTTTCAATTGGCAAAATGTCTCTTTTACCTCCTCAATCCAAGAACAAATGCACAAGTGATGCTGCTATAGGCTTAGACTGCCGGAGAACATAGAGAACCTTTTTCCTCACTCGCCTTAATCCAAAACCAATCCCCCCCCCCGCAAGGGAAGTCAAACCCCAAACGCAAGCCCCCCCCGGGTTTTCTCATCATAGTAGCTTCATATGGTCTGTTCCTATGTGGCTGTGACATCATCCTGAAGGGAAATATTAACTCGGTGGCTGCCATCAACACATTTGATTATTGATGCTACAGTTGAAAAAGCTATGGGCTCAGTTTTTACTGTGACTAACTGTATGTGTTCTCTTCCATGCTTTTTAGGCATGAACACTACCTCAGAGCTTGTCTCCTTAACTGTCTTTATCCTGGACAGAACCACCTATGGAGTTATATTTTTCACATGTGACCCACATGTACCTTAAATAGGAATCACATATGCTACAAATGGGAATCACTTGAGCATTTCAACATGAAACGTTCCAAATCGACACATCTACATGGATTTTTACCTGTGGTTCATCATTTAGGAAGTGCAACACGTGTTTTTAACTGTATACACCGACAGTCAGGATGTGTTTTCTGTCGTGCTGGGGTCCAACTGAGCATGTGCACTGTCAATGTCATCAATACAGCAGATTATAACTGGAGTGGAGGACAAATACTTTTCTTGGAAACCAATGGAATGACCATACAATAATCCAAACAGCCATAAAACAAAGAGTTTTATGGTTATTTTAGGGTTATTCAACCTTTACAAAGAAGCCATTTTTTTTACTTCAGTCCAGGTAATAAAACTCAGTTTAAACATGTTTATATTATAATTATTTTTAAAGAAAAGGATAAGTTTAATTTGATAAATATCCACCTTAGGGAATTTGTCCTTTTTACATTACCTCATGCGATTTCAAATTTTAGGTTTTCAAAGGAAGGAAAAAACATTCAAAAAGTGGATAAATATAATTTGAATGGGTTGCTGAAATTTGTGGGAAATTATTTGACAAAAAAACCCCAAAAACATCCTACTTATAAAAGATCAAAAATATATATTTCTGTTTTTTTTTTGTTTTTTTTAAGAATCAGCTGGGTCATGTTTTAGACAAAGTGATGAAAAGCCATCCTCAACTGCCTAAAGAGACACATGTGGTTCTGAAGCCACAGGTTGCAGACTCCTGCTATAAGGGACAGTGGGGACTTCTTGAGCCAGGGTGCTAAAAGAATATCTAGCAGTAAGGCAACAATTGGAGCTACTTGTATCTACAGGAATGATTGGAACCACAATGTTACGCAAGGGAACCCCCACACTAGGAAAAATCTAAATCTAAATAAGTCATATTTTCTTAAAATAAGTGCGTTTGTTCTTGAATTGAGGAGGTAAGTGGGACACTTTTCAAATGGAACAAGACAATTTGTATTTAGAATAAGAAAAAACAATTGCATTGTCTTATTTCAAGTGGATATCATCTAATTATCTTATTTTAAGAGTAAAAATACTCATTCCATTGGCAACTCATCTTATTTACCTGCTCAAATTAAGGGTAAGTACACTTAATTTAAGAAATGTTGACTAATTTCTAGATTGTTTTTGTAGTGCAGAGCCATCTGGCAACAGTGGGAACTTTAAATTTTCTACCTATCTCTCAGCCCTCTGAAAAGCCAAGCTTTGTTTTAAAGAAGGCAACTTTTGACATTGCCAAACAAAGATAAAAAGGGACAGCATATTATTTGGTGGTTAAAAACCTTAAACGTTACTTTTTTGTATTTCCAAATCTGTTCCCAAAGTCAAAATGATGAGTATTTTAAGTAGAACTGAGTTTTAACTCCTAACCTTGTGCTCAGCTCATAGAGAGAACATATTTTCTACCTGTCATCAGTATTCAGTGTCTAAACTTCATTGGTGTCTGTTGCAGCTGAAACATTTTGACCTCAATTTCACATCTGGCTGAGCGAACATCTATTTCCCAAGAACTCAGACGTACCTCTCTCCTGGTAAACCTTAGGGATCATAAAGATTTATAAACTTATTTAAAATCATTCAAACAGTTAATCAAAAAGCCTCTAGATAGCATACAATAGAGCTGGGTGTGCTATAGGTTTAGGTCAAAAGCAATGTGGCTCAGGTCAGCTGTCTTTACGAGAAATTGGTTTTGAACTCCTGACAAGGAGCCCGAGCTGCCTTTACATCATATAAATAAAAAGCTTGAGTTCAACAATTCATCTCTTCTAATATGTGTCTTTTTTTTTTATCAAAATGCAACACTAGATCAGAATCAAATCTCTTGTCCCATAAATGCACATTAAAATTCAGCTAAACCAACGAAAAGACTGAATAGGCGTAAGGATTTACTAAGATTTGGCAACAAATGAGGAAAAGCCAGCCGAATGTTTACTGAGGGAATGATCAATCAAGGAGGTACGGAAAGGGTGTGAAGATTACCAAATAATGGGCTGGTGTGCTGGGGAATCCATCAGCAGCACCAACACACACTAACAGAGGGACTGAGAACACAACAAACAAAACTAAGAAAAGCAATTTTTCAGGATTAGCAAACGGACAACCCTGATAAAAGGATCGTCACAGAAAACTAATTAAACACGAGGGAGGTTTGGAATTGCAGTTAGACATGGGGTCGATATGAACACAATATGTCGAACCTCGGACTTGAAAGCTCATGTCTGCCAATGTTTGGATGTATCCCTAGTCTAATGGCACCTAAATCAGGACACTGAATGGTCTCCTCATGCAACCGGTTTCTACAGATTCCTAGAAATGTCTAACCATAAAATCTAAGGCTGGCTCACAAAGACTATGGTCTATGTCCACTCGCTCAGTCGTTTCTTGCTAAATTTGACATGGAGTCCTCGGTTAATGTATGTAGGATCCGTCTGTGCATCATATGTTATTTCGGTATTCATCAGATCTGCTTTAGTCTTCCAGTGTCTGACTTCCTGTCTGGCTCATGCGGCTCTTTTAATTGAAACGTTTTGCTCAGTCATCCATCACAAATACACTTATATCGTATATCTAATGGACAATGAGTTGATATGGCCCCCATTCGCCTACACTCTTGGACAAATCTATGTCCACTCTACACTATGCTGTTTTCTGTTTGGTGCCTTACCGGCTTGTTTTGTTTGTATGGCCGCCATTGTGGAAAACGACTCATGAAGATGGAACAACTAGAAGAGCGAGGTGTGTGAGAACGCTGGGACCCTTTTTCCAGCTGGATCCCCGCTCTTTTTGGCCCTCATGTCCCTCCATTGTCGCACAAACTTGCCCCCACTTCCTCACCGCCTCGGCCGTATCTAGACCTACAGCTATTTCCTGATTGTCCCTCTTACGTTGTGGCACACTGCTTCGAGGGTATACCCAGCCCTTTAGAGTAAAGTTGCTTCTGTTGGATATAAAAGAATGAGTTAAGGTGGTTTAGGTCTGTGATTAGAATGAATATTTCATAGCTTGTGCTATTTATTGCTAAAGAATGTTTTCACTGAAAAAAGTGTAACATGTAGCTGTTCATTCAAACTAACGACTGTCACTGAAAACTGGATAAAATTATTGATTTAATTGTGTGACTCATTCTTTTAGCATTTTGAGACATCAAGTTGGATTTCACCTGAACTAAATACACGTACAAAGGACCCAAAAACAAAGTTTTTGATTTCTCTCAATATGTATATATTTATTCATGACCTGCAGGTAATTTTTCTGTTTGAGTCACTTGTGATTTGTGTTTTGCATGCAGTCAGAGCATGTGATCAAGTCAAAGGCCCAGACCGTGAGAGAGCTCGTCTAGTTAACTAGTTAATATTAGCCAGCTGAGAGCTCTAAGAGGGTTTATGCTTTAACGGATAACGTTATGACAATGAATCACTAGCTATCCAAATCCCTCTCTTGTTCAGCTGGGCTACATCCAGAGCTAAACAAGTTAAATGCTGGATACCCTGCTGTCACTGGCAGTGGGAGCTTCTAGTGCTGTTATAAAGAACAGGAGGGCTGTTGAGGTGAGCATGTTAGCGACAGATGCTAACTGCAACCGCTTGCCAAGGTTAGTTAACGTCGATTTACAAAACCTGGGTTTACACCATTTAAGGCTATTTTAACAATTAATAAATACATTTAAAGTAATCTGTTGGCCAGGTGTTATTTTTTAAAATAGAATTTGTAATTGTCAAGTTCTTTTTAAGGGATCTGACCCACATACAGGAAACCACTCAGAGAACCAGAGAAAAGTTTTAACAGGTTTATTGATAGTACGATTCGTGGATTTATGCGTGAGAAGGGAAGTTCAGAGTTGAGTTCAGGTTCCGTAGGAAACTTGGACGACTTGCAAAAACAAAGACTGAAACGGGACTCACGTTTCCAGAAAAAGGTGTCCTTCCCAGAATCCAGTCAGTGTGGGTTATT
>NW_015150502.1:252918-257745 GCF_000732505.1 Cyprinodon variegatus
TCAGAAATATAAATTCCCAGCTGGTTGGGAATTGAATATAACAGTTATTCTCAACATAAATATGGCATCCAACCTAGATTGGCACAAACATTAATTCATGTTAATTTAGTTAAAAGAAAGTTAGGTTGGTTCAATTTCAATATATTAGTTATTAAGATTTAAAGTTGGGTCAAGTTCAGTATTATTGTTTACATCAACATAAAATAATCAACTCAAAAACAAGTGATTGAATTCAGATTCAGTGAAGTCAAACATTTTAGATGTGATATCTGGACATAATTATTTTTTAAAGTTTAAGCAAGGTTATAGTTTTTCCAGTGTTAAGATGCACCTGGAAAAACTGAGTGTCTCTGGAGAGCTCAGCCTGGAAAACCTTGGAGAGATGGAGTGATAGATGGAGGGATTATTAAATAAAGGACTTGATGGATTGCACTAATGATTGTGTCTGATTCTGGTCTGCAAACATTCTGCAACATTTTTTAAATTGAACCTGTAATCATGTGTTGCTATCCAAATCTTAGATACTCATTATGTTTTATTTTCCCTTTGGGTTTTCTCCCTTCCTCTGATGGATTCCTTCACTCCTATCTGTGCTGTAGTTTTCTCTTTTCATCAGCCTCTCTCTATTTTTCTGTCCCTTGCCTTGCTCTCTTATTCCTCCACCTCCTGCAGAACCTGGGGCCGACGCTAATTGGCTCCTGATGCATTTTTAATGTCCAGCCAGCCAAACCACACTCTCAGAACGTGCTCGTAAGTCATGTGTGTTTGCATGCGCTTCTGTTTGAGGATGCAATTAGAGTTGGTGTGTGCATGTTTTCTTTTGACAGGAAGTTAATTTGTACTCATCTTCTCCCGCTCCGTTCCCAGCGGAAGCCTTAATGGCCGAAATGGAGAGCGGAGAAACGGGAAGTCAGACGAGAATTTTTCAGTTGTTGTTGTTGATTGCTTTAGGAAAGTTTTTGGGGATAAAAGCTTTTCCTCCAACCATTTGATGGTGGCTGCTCTTCAGTGAGTCAGCTCCCACTGTCCTTCAATGCTGCCAGCAAACTGGGTCACATGTGTGTTAACTGGAGTGTGTGTTTGTGTAATGTTATACCCTCCAGTCCAAATTATCCTTAAGGAAGAGATAAAGAAATATATATATATATGTATTTATCCTAGACAAAATGTTTGAACTATCTACAAGTTTGTTTTTCTAAGAGAAAGTCTCATTAGGGTTTTAAAAAAAGTTCAAAAGTTCAAAAGTTTTTGTATGCAGCATCAATATTTAAGCAGATAATTATTTAAGTAGGTGTTGTTCCAGAAAACTTTTACCAAAAAGATTTTACCACATAGATGTCACCTGGGCTCAATAGGAGGTTAATTGTATTAATCAATCCTGGTCCTCAGTGGCTGCATCCTCCGAAGGCCAGATTCGTTGGCCTTGGGTATTCCCTGATTCATTGCGAGTCAGAGCAAGTAGGCTGCTCCCTGCTCAGAAGAATAAGGTACATGGCGGTGGTGAATATTGGAAGAGCAGTTTATTATGATAAGTATGTGAATAGTTATGTCTGAAATGAATGAAAATAGTTGTTTTAATGGTTAATGAGTCAGATATGTGGCGGGTAATGTTTGGTTTATTAAAACGTTTTATCTGTCCGTGTGTAAATGGGTTTAGCTGACATTTAGGCACAGATTCTAATATCTATGCAGTGTGGGGACTATAAATCTGATATCTGAGATGAGGGTACTGCTCCTGAAACACCTCGAAAATGTTATTTGCACCTAGAACAATTGTGAGAAGTTTGGTATCCATTCTTTGCCTGCCTTTTGTGTCAACTGTCATGGTTGCTAGGCAACAAAGTGTACAGGCTGGACCTGTTTGAGTCCAAAGCCAAAACTCTTCCGGCCTCCTTATTTTTATCGACCTCAAACGACCCAGTCCAGGCAGACCAGATCCTTGGACGATGCAGCCTCTGAAATTGAACATACTAATAGATGCTTCCCTGCTTAACACAGCTGCTTTTATAGCAGGGAAACATTTGAAACATGCAGGCTAGTGGGACTTGAGGACCATGTTTGGAAAACACTGTGGTAGCAGATCCTGACGGTTTCACTAAATATATCTCACATCCCTCGTGATACGTTAAAAGCTTATTTTATATGCTCCTCTTTAATGTACTGATAAATTTATTTAGTAGGGAACACCGATCAAACTAGCCTGTTCTGTTTATGGATAGATATAGAAGATCTTGTTGTCACGGTTTGTTTGGAGGTTTTTTTGAGGACCCAAATGCAGAAGCAGAACCATGGAGACATCAGGGGAAAACTATCACAAGGAGCCAGTGTGAGACAAAGTAAGACGAGGAACCAGCACAGAGGGATTGCAGAGGGAGTGTATTTATGGCTGACTGAACAAAGGCAGGACTAACGACCAGATAAGGAGTTGAGCTGACGAGGAAGCCATGGGAAAAGAAAACACAAGGGGGTAACAGAGGACAGACAAAGAAAAACCTAAAAAAACTTCTAGAACACACCAATACAGCTAGAAAACATGGATAAACGTGAAAACTGAAAACTTAGAGAAAACTAACAGAACCAAGATCGTTATACTTGTGACTAGTGGAGATTCATCCACTCCCATCCCATCCCAGTCCCATTTGAGTAAATTGTTGTGTACCTACTTGTATGTCCAAGAAAACTGCCTGGACCTGTCCGCTAGCTTCATCTAACAGAAACGGAGGGGCATGTTTTGCTGCTGCAAGCCACAGATGAGCTGTGAACAGAAGCATCTTCCTCTTTCCTCTTTAAGCTGCAGCCACTGCTGAACCACCATTGAGCCGAGAACTGCAGGCTGCTCCGCCCCCTTTTGTACTGCAAAACAAGCGGGCCAAGCTGTTGCCGAGGAACATACCACCTGCATTTCAAGGAAAATGGTAGCAACCTGCTTTTGGCAATTAATTCAGTTTATATAGTACCTATTCATAAGAAGTCATCAGATCAGTCGAGAACTCTGTAGACAGAGGAAAGGAAGGCAAATTATTATTTTGCTACTTTAAACTATGCCTGGGCAGGGCTGATAAGAAACATTTTTAATGCAGATATATCCTCCAGGGCTTGTTTAAACTTTCTGTCAGATGTTCTATTGTGTAATTTTAAGGACGTTGATAAGCATGCTCTGGTATTGTTGGGTTTTGTGAAAGACTGCGCTGCCAGTCAGATACTCTACATTATCTTACCTGCTCTCTATCTCCAAAAAATCCAGAAAAAAAATGGTGTTTGTAACCAGTCCTATATCATTTATAAGTTCTTGGATAAATTACCATCTATCTAGAAATCACATATGCTCTGTTATAAACTGTAAATTAAAAAATGTCAGTGTTACCTTAAGGATTTCATTTTATTACATCCATGGAGTGCCAATGACCATGGTAGTGAACTTGGAATTTGAATTTTTTATGTTCGTTTTCACACTCTTATTCACATTCACATGGGATTTCTTACATGAGTTGGGAGTGGGAACTTTGTTTGTCTTTCCTTAAAGGTAATTTTGACTCCTGCAGACCACTGCTCCATGATGCAGATAAAAGCCACACTGTTTCTCCTGAGTCAGAGGTTTGATAATAAATTACGCAAGAAAAGTGTGACCTTTTCCTCCCAGACACAACAGAACCTCCTCTTTAATTCTTTTTATTAATTTAATATGGGCCGTAAGAACCTAAATTGCCTACCACTACAATAACAATTAGAAGACACGTTCTGCTTGATGAGTTAGGGATTGGGATTGACCAAAACACAACAGTAGTATTCATGGGGCTCCAGAATATACTGCTTTAAAAATGCAACAGTGAATCAGCAGGGCACCAGCTCAACTGACCTCTTTTTTCTTTTCCAATTTGAATTCTCAGTCAAAAATCCTCTTGTGTTTTCTTAAATAATGAATTTCAGAACCAGAAATAATTGTATTCCTCAAAATGCTTTTGGTTTTATCCTCTGGAGTTATTCTTTACCATTTAACGTCTGGTTTAGAGGGCTTTGTGTAAATGTTACTGAAAAGACCTCAGAGAGAAAAACAATAGATCATGCTCCATCTGTTAGCTTTTTCATTATGGATATGATGAACCATTTCTCACAGTAGCCTTTAAACTGAGTAATATTTCCTCTTGGTATTGTTCTCTGGGAAATTTGCCTAGCTATTAGTATTAATGTTCACGTCTGAATCTGTCTTAACATTCAAAAAAAGCAATGAGGGAGAATCTCACTCATGGATTATTCAGGAGAGACGCTAAGATGTCGACCCTGCTCGCTGACTCGCTGTGGCCCTTTTTGAGTAATTTATTATTTTGTCATTGGCGGTTGTGCAGCTGTGACCTTCTTTCAGCTGTGCTGTGATATCCACTGATGCTACTTAAGGTCAGTCATATACCTTACTGCATGCAGTCCATTGCACAGCATCAGCAGTTTCTACTTTTATTGCCAAAGTTTCCAAGGGAAAAGATACTTGCAGAATAACACTTGTCTCTGTTGGAGGATGTACATATCCACACAGACTATATTTCAGGTAAATGAAGTAATTATTACGTCAGGGATGCAGTGATTTACATAAAACAAACATTTAGATGCAAATCTACTTGACTTTATGACTTTATGAAAAACATTTTCTTCCATTTGTTATATTGTTTTGCATTCATTGCATATGACATATTCAAATAAACAAAAACACCCGACACTCAAAATGTCAAATATGATTGTTTTGAAATGAAAAACAGCAAAAAACTTTCTTTAGTTCAGTTGTGAACACAAATAAAAAGGACAGTTCTTTTTGATTAAATGTTATACTTAAAGAGT
>NW_015150502.1:258097-272268 GCF_000732505.1 Cyprinodon variegatus
AATTATTACGTCAGGGAAGCAGTGATTTACATAAAACAAACATTTAGATGCAAATCTACTTGACTTTATGACTTTATGAATAACATTTTCTTCCATTTGTTATATTGTTTAGCATTTATTGCATATGAAACATTTAAAAACAAAAACAACCGTCACTCAAAATGTCAAATATGATTATTTTGAAACAGCAAAAACTTTCTTCAGTTCAGTTGTGAACACAAATAAAAAGGACAGTTCTTTTTGATTAAATGTTATACTTAAAGAGTTATAAAAATGTAATAACAAGCACAGCTGTCACTAGAACACTGAGAAAATGTCATATTTAATAAACCATAAAATAAGCCCTTCCACGGCTAATTCTGCTTCTAAAACTGTGTGATTTTTTTCCCCAGTAGAATGTACTGCCAATGCAATGCTTACTCTTAGCTCTATATTCATTTCTACATAAAGCAGAAGTAGATATTCGTAAAATCAATATTCTGCACCAATTTGTTTGTTCTTTGTTTTCTTTGTTGGTTCCAGTGGCTCATATAGAGGAATTTTGGGCCAAATGTAATGGAAGGAATTGAGACAACACAACACAAAGAAAACAGATCAATGATACGGATATTTTCACAGAATTTCACATGTATTATTTGTTTTTACCTTTTACAATTTTCTCTTCTTCTTTTATTTGTTTTCTTTTCCTCCTCCTGTCTATTTCTCAATCTTTGTCTTTTTCCGTTTTGTCCTTTAATTAAGTCTTGGCCTCAGCATATCTTGCAATTAGAAGAATCCAATTCAGCGACTTAAGAACCCGGAAGAAAGAAGCCCCAAAGCAAGCAGTTGTCCAGGAAATTCATTACCATAAATTGTTTTATATTCTCACTACGGATTAAACAATGATTGCATTTTCTTAGAATAAACTTTAGCTCAATTAAAGCAGCACCAAATTGGATTCCTATCTTTAACTGACTCAACCTTTAAATTTGATTAGAAATGTTTCCTTTTTTTTAATTGTCGGTGGTTTTGGAACAATCTTCTCTTTATATTCTGTTAGCACCTTTTTCAAGGATTCTGGTTGAGTGAATTATTTAGTTTGTTTTGGAGATTTTGAACTAGTTTGAAGGTTAACATTGAATTTTTCTTATAAGTAAGAATACTGTTTCCTATTATGCATTCCTTCCCACTGTAGTTGAATGCAAGGCAGGTTATTATTTTATTGTTTTTGCAGTGCGTGAACAAAATGCCTTAATGAAAGTTGATACATTTTGTTTGTTGATTTGGTTCAAGAGTTTTCTGGAATTTCTTCCATTAGTTCTTCTCTCTGCCTCATTTCCCACCTGAATTGATGCTTGATTGGCACCACCTGTCTGTGTTTCTTTTGTCTCCATAGTATAAATACTCTGAGAATTTATTGCTTTTTCCACCAGAGTGGAGTTCTTCCACTTCCTCGCTTCATCTTATATCCCCTGGCCATGCAGCAGCTTTTATTTAAAGTAAACTTTAATTTTATCCTCCTTCTTCTTCTGTGTATTTGGATGTTTTTCCAATACACAGGTCCTATAAGATCCAAAACAGTTATTTTTAACTTGAACTTGATAAAAGCTACAGCTCATAACAGTCTGATCGTGACCTTGACATCTCAACATCATCAACTTTAATAACTAAAATATAAAATATACAATAAGAGAACTGCACCCTTTTAAGCTTTGATTTTTTTAAGGTATTCGTATATCAAGACGAACACATTATCCTCAGAAGTAAGTAAAGAAAAATAAGTAAAATGTATTTGTACAGCAGTTTTCACAGATAAAAATCACAAAGTGTTTCACAGTAAAAACTAAATACAATAAAGCAATGTAGAATTCAATGTAACATACAAACAAAGCCATTAAAACCACACGTCTAATTAAAAGCCGGCTTAAATAGCAGCGTCTTCAGTTGCTTTTTAAGAGATTCAACAGAATTTCTACAGCATAAAGAAGGAGGTAAAGCATTCCACTGCCTGAAATGAACGACTCCCTCTGGTTTTAGGGGATAAAGCATCTAAATGCATCAAAAAGTAGAATGTAAAGAGTTTTTTAAATGGTCTAGTTTAATTTAAAATATGAAACATACACATAGATTTCCCATGGTGATGTAAAAAAACATCTACCCCCTTCTAAATTCTGGATTAAACAAACACAAGCCAGATTGGGATTAATAAATTGTAATGTTATGGTTATCATGAGAGCAGACAGTTGCTGACATCCTACATAATAAAGATTAATCACAAAACATCAGTGAAGAGAAGCATGATAAGGGCTCTATAAAGTGTCATGTATAAGCATTCTAAAATAAAGTTGAGTGGAAGGAAAAAATGAGGCTACTATAGCATTGAGAATGCTGTTGGCTCTGATCAGATGGAGGCAATCAATATTTAGACTTGAGTCTGGGATTTACTTTGTTAACTTTGCTTTACAGGGTTCCATTGTTGCTGTCATTCTGCACATCTCTGATGTTGCTGCTATTTTCAAAAATCCATTACTGAAAAAATGTTCATAGCTGTATATTGGTTATATGTTCTCAACATGTGCAGTTTTTTATATTCTTATATTTAAAACAAAAACAAGGCCTTGTTGGACTACTGCATAAAACCTCTAACTCTGCGCTATTCCTGACATTTTGAATTGGATGGGATTTTTGGATGGGAAGCGAAACGTCTTTAAACTTGGAAACAAAGTCCAGTGGATTGTTTTTTAATTTTCTTTTTTTTTGGAATGACTATGAGCTGGATGACTGAGAAGCTTCACCAGCAGATTTTTATACTAATAAAACCCTTTACAGTACAGTATTTTATTGCATGGGCGTAGGTTTGCATAGGGACCATAGAGACATGTCCCTACCAAAAGTTTGGACTGACCTACTTGTCCCTACCAACAATTAGATGTGAATAACTGAATGTTTATAATTTACAATACAGCATTGTTGCAGCAGTAAAGGACTTCTGTATGGAGAATGCTGACAGACGAAAACATTTTTTATCTAAAATGCAAAATTTTTATATATTTTTTTACAATTTTGGCTTTAAGAGGATCACACTGTGAGCTGAATACATGTTTTAGGGTCTCTATACTTCAGTTAACGATTAATCGATTACTAAATTTGTTGACATTATTTCGATAATCGATTAATCTGATGAATTGTTTCAGCCCAAGATAAAATACATGAAATGGGTTAAACAGAGTAACTACAGCCTAGAAGTACAACTTGTAGAGTGAAGTTAATGTTCTAAAAGCTCAGTGTCAGTTTCACTTCTAGTTCCAGTGCTTATGCAAATAAAATAAATTAATTTGGCGTCCCTTGAATCTATTATTTTGCATTTAATGATACAAAGAGAAAATTTAAAAGATAAGAGTGGGTTTTACCTCTGTTTACCTATGCACAATTTCATACATTCAAAAGAAAATACAGGAAAAATCCACGTATAGCAGACACATTTAGACTATATTTGGTTAAATAGGCACACATTTACCTACTGTCTTAGTTGCTGGTAATTTGAAGTGGAAAATAGTCCTAATTTCACATTCATTAGAGCCGGCAATGCAAATTGATTGAAAAACAGCATCTAGTGTGTGTAGTGCTTATAAAATTTGTATAAATGTAGCAAGAACTGCTGCTTTTCTCTATGATATATGATATACACCCTGATTTTCACATCAAGCATAAAAAAACAAGCGTGCATATTTTGCATAGGACCAATAACATTAGACCAATAGTTGAAATCAAACCTACGCCCTTGTTTTATTGTTTATCTTTTAACTCTTCACCATTATGTTATTCTTATACATTTTCTAAGGCCCACATTTGTGTGACCATTTTTTTAAATAATGTTTTTGCTGCTGTAAACACCAGAATTTCCACATTTTGGAACAATAAAGGGATTTTCTATTCTATTCTATTATTAACCAGAGCTAGTAGTTGATCCTTGGAGTAAACAATAAACACATGGAGGCCCCTGAAATATGGAACATCTACCCACATTATGTTTCTATTAAAAGACCTACAATTTTTATGTTGAGAAATACTTTAGGTTTTCATCAACTGTAAATCATTAAGTTTATAGAACTAAATGTTTAAAATATTACTGTGAGCCTGATGATTCAATGCAACCCATTTTTTAACTTGAATCTTCCCATGATGAGGATGCAAAAGCAGATGATGATTAACTCAACATAATTTTGCTTTGTTCCAGGAAAGATGATGAAGACTCAGATGCTTGATTAACTTAATTCATCCTCGGTTAATCTGATCAGTTCAAAACCATTTTAAGTGTTACTTTTCCAATCTGGGATACACCAAAGATGAATCTCTCTCTTATCTTTAGCAATCTTACATATCTGATCCAAACAGCTCTTAATGGGGCCATTTATCAAAACATTTGGGCACTTTTGTTGAGAAAATTACATCTCATCCATCAGAATCCTGTGTTGCATTCTTGTTTTCCTCTGATAACGATCACAAAAAGTTTACTGGAGGAGGCAGCAAACTGTTGAAACTTTAAATGATTTTTCTCAGTCTGTCTAAATTCATAGCTGATAACACGGGGACTGGAAATGTGTCTCACTAAAGTGTTTTGAACGCTAATCTGGCATCAGTACAACCTGCAGCACACACGAACAAAACGCTGATGCATCTACCAACATCTGAAGGTAATTTAGACAAACGAACAGCAGTTACTGCAGGGAAATAAAGGCAGGATGAAAGGAGAATTTGTAATGTCTCTCTACCTCTAGACCAAATCTCCGTTGGGTAAATTAAAATGGAAATCTTCCGAGCTGCAGTTTTCTTACCAGAACCCTGTAAGGCAAGATACAGAAGAACAACAACAATGTGTTTTTCTTTATGCCTTTTATTTTATTATTAGAGATATGGATCCAGAATCAACCTATAAAAGCTAAAAGGGACTTATGAGACCACAGTGGAAGCAAGTCCATACCAGTGTTCTTATGAATTGAGAACCGGTCAGTTTTTAACGGACATGTGTCATGAAGTCAAAATTGTAAATTACATGTTTTCATTTTGTACAAAGAAAATTATTAAATAATAATTGATAGATCATATAGTAATAAAATAAATAAAATGCTTGTGTAACCAGATCTGTTCTGCCTTTTGCAGGTTAATAGTGAAGGATTATCTTAGGAAGGGAAGGTGGGTGTCAATTAGGACGCAAACAAAAACAGGAAACAACCATTTATGGGCCGTAGACTCCATATCTTTTAAAAAAACCAAAAGTGTTTAACAACATTTATCAAAACTCCTGTGAGTTAATATTCATTTAAGGTTCACATAATGGGATGAATATATATTATGACAAAGAAAACAATGATCTTGATTCCGTAAAAGTTCAAAAAATATCCACTGGACTTGGTTTCCAAGATTTGAAGACGTTTCTCCACCTCTCCAGGAAGCTTCTCAATTCAAATGTCTGGATCAGCAGTGAGTTGAGTCTTATATAGACAAAGCCTTGTATTGCTTGGAAACATGCAAATGGTAACCTAAACGCTTATTTTGCAAATCGATTAATCTGTTTTACTGTTTTTCGATTAATAATCGGATAGCCAAAGATTCCCTAAAGAAGATTTCTACGACATTAAACCAGGGGAAGCTAAAAATTTTATTATTTTGATAGAACACATTGACAGACAGCAAAAGGTGTGTTAGAGTCTCTTTACTCCAGTTAAAGATTCATCTATCACTAAATTAGCTGATGATTATGTCAATAATCGATTAATCACGACTAATCTTATAAAGTGTTTCCCAACAAAACAGAAACAAAACACAGTTAAATTTATATTTGTTGGAAGATGTATGTATGGTTTGCTAAGTTAGTGGGTCAAAACTCCAACAGTCCAGCAATGAAGTCTTTCTTTACCATCAAGTTCTTCAGAACGTGGATCTTTCTTCTTATTCTCCAGACTGTCAAGAGCACACGTTCCCCAAGATGTTCTACAGTTTATATAACGCTTTATGTAATACCAGCCTGTCATGATGTTACAAAGTTCTGACCCAAATGCAGAAAAACGGGTTTTATTGAAGAAGTTTAGCAGAGGGAGAAGTGTTGGATCTGAACACTGCTCAACCGGAACTGTAAAGTGAGGGGAAGACACAGCGGTTAGTTCAGGCTCAGTGGGGAATTTGACTTGAGAATTCTGGGAAGAGAATTTGGTTGCCGACTCACGTTTCCAGAGAAGTTGTTGAATCCTTGACTCCTGTCTTTGTGCTGTGGTTCCAGTGTTTGTCTGATTCGGTGGAGGGCAGAACAGGTTTTACCCAGAATGCGGTTAAAAGTTGGTGAACGGAGAAACTGACTGCCACTCAGATTTCCTGCGGTACTTGAAGGGGTCGTAGTGGAGAATAATCTCTTTCTCAGTGAGAAGCTCAAACAATCTAGGGGAAAGTGGATCCAAACCTCCTGTTTGAATCCCAGCTCAGTTTGATCTTTCCAGGGAGAGAAGGTCCGAGAAATCCAGTTTGCAGGATGACTTCCTGCCAAGCGGCAAAGACAAAAACAAAGTTAAACTCAGGTTGACAAAAAGCTCAGCTTGACTCAGCACAACTCAGCTTGGCTAAAGTACCCAAAACTGGCAAAACAAAAACTCAGGTTAGACTAAGCTAAACTAAGCATGTTTAGAGTACCCAAAACTGGCAAACACTCTGGCGTCGAAGTACTGGCAGTCAGCAGCTTAAGATATCTCCGTTAACGAGGAAACCATCAGCAGGTGTGTGAGGAGGCGGACCAGAACCAGGCGCCTCCTGGTGGATGAAGGGAGACAAACACAGAAACACAAACACAAAAACACCGCCACCACACACATTAATTATTATAGAAGAACCTGTATTACCTTATTATTCAAATGTAGGGTAAAAATGTAAACAGGGTGTAGGGAGGATTAAATTAGCTTTAGTCCGACAAAACCAAAGAAATAGACCTTCAACACCAACAGATACAAAGAGGGGGGGGTGGGGTAACAAGGAACAAACTGGTCAGTAACAGAGGGAGAAAAATAAAAATGGTAAGAAAGACTTAAAACACTAGAAATAATGGAGGACAGATATTATGAGGAAATGAGGAAGCACATGGAAAGAGATTAGGGGACAAAGCTAAAACTACTAAAAATTACTAATGGAGGAACTCAGAGAGCAGAAATGTTTGATAAGACGACATGATTTACGTCCAAATTACATCTACATTTGGCTGAAAAGTGAAAGTAAAACGTCTTTTCAATGTCTATTATCGGACTAAATTGGGGCTAAATTAGATTGACCAAACAAGCCCAATTTTCAACAACTTTTTCTGAACTAAATCAAGACTGTGAACAGATTTAGCCTAAAATTAACAACGTCTAAATGATGTCTGGTGTTTGGGGGGGGGGGCCTGTGAGGTGTCTGAAGACAAGGAAACACACGAATCTGTGAAGATGAGCTAAAGGACAGAATACAAGACTTACAAAAATAAAAGCAGAAATTCCCTTAAAACAAAAACTAAGATCCATTAGGTTCATCATCCTCTCAACCCAAACCTAAAAAACATGTACAAAATTTTAGGTATAAAGTACAGGGGTCAGTAGAAGGACTGAAATATAAAAAAGTTCAGGTTCGGAGCCCAGAGGTGGAGTCTTTTAAGACAGATGAAAAGTGGGAGATCACATGAGGAGTCTAAGGCGGAGCCCAGAGAGGATAGATGCATGTGGTGGGTTAATCTGAATGGCCTCTGAAAACATGGCAACACCCAACAGGGGTTTCTGTTTGTTTGGTTTTTTCCTTTCTGCACGGGTAGAAGGAGACTCTCAGGGTGTTATTTCATATTCCCTTTATTCTCTTCTCCTTCTGTGTCCTCTATAACTTTTTGTCTCACCATCCTTTCTTTTCTCTCTGTCCTTTTCATTTCCTTCTCCAAGTCTGTTGGTTTTGAAATTATGTCTAATAAAAAAAACTTTTCTACACACAAATGCAGATCAAATGGGTCATTATAGAGGAGTTCTATGTTGTTTATGTCTACGCACAACAATGTTTAACTTGTTCTAAATCTGTGTACATTTCTTTTTTTTTCAAATAGTGAAAGCACTTTTAATATTACAGTTTTTACTTTTCGGTCAAACCTTTATAGGGTTCATTAAAAGTCTGCATGTAAAAAAGCACTAGAGCTTCGTTAGCTCTGCATTTCTTCTACTGCCTTAATTATGTGGTAATGTTGATATTGTGGTGTTTCTCCCTGCAGCTACAGTCTGGCTTTTAAAGGTTGTGGTTTTTAAGTTTGAGAGTGCACTGAGAATCCCATCAGCCCATTAACTGCTCACTCACAGTTACCCCTCTTTTAATTATGTTTTATATTGCCCAACCTAACCCAGGAGGATGCCAAAGGCTGCGGATAATCCATTTAGATTATTATAGAAGTGAATATGTCATGTTTTTAGTTAAATGACTAACCCACATGCAGGAACTCAAAGAAGGTAAGTAAAACTTTAATGGGTTTATTTAGTTAAAAGGAGAATATGAAGGATGTCTGTCTCTGGGATCCTTCCTGGGGGTTCAGGTCATCGAGGAAGGAGATCCAGAGGAGAAATAGAAGAATAGCAAGAGGCAACCCTGTCAGAATAGGAGTTCAGCTTCAAATAGATGTATAAAAGAAGGGAGACGTGTTAAACCAGATGTAAGAGCCTTCTTTGTTAACCTTCCCACTAGGGATGGAATGGTTTATGAAAACCATCTGAACCATTCGGTTCGACTGTCTCCGTTCGGTTCGCGTGTGTTGCGTTCGGTTCATCCGTCTGCACAAAGCAAAGCCTACAGTCTCCTCTGTGGCTCCCGTCCGCTCCGCTCTGAGTTCCTTGGAGATCGTAGAGGGCATGCGCAAGATGATTAAATTCAAAGCAGCAAAACATGCGGAAATGATCCAGGGTTTCCGCGGATCATTAAAAATAATTACAATTCATTAATTTTTGGGGATTTTTTTATTAATTTCATAAATTTTTATGGGATTTCGGAGTAAAAATCAACTTATACCAAACCAAAAACCGTGACCACGAAACCGTGAACCGAACCAAACCGTGGATTTTGTGAACCGTTCCACCCCTACTCCCCACTGAAGAGCCCAACCAGGAGCAGTGGTATCATAACACCAAGTATACACCTGGAAACATTGGTCAACAAAATTTATATGGAGATCGGTCTCAATTTTCATGAATACACATATATGATTCACACAGTACAAGATCCACAGACGCACAGAACGATTGACGGAAGCTCACAAGATCCACACATGCACAGAGCAAGATTCACCAAAGTATTTCTGGTCCATAAAAAACTATAAATCAAATTACAAAGTACCAGTGGTCTTTAGACTTCACTGCATTTGGGTGTGTGTGTCTGTGGGTTTTTAAGACTCCCTTGACATGCTTCGATACACAAATGCTTTTTTTTAAACATGGGATGACCTACCCCCAGATCCCACATCCTCCCCTCCGCTCAGAGTTAGCATAGTGCACCCCAAAGTGTGCACTGGCCTTGGACAGGTCTGTCCCTGATGTACATGTCCTCACTAACACTAACCTTACCTGTCCCCACCATTACAGCTTCAAGATGGCCTCTCTCATCCTGACTCTGAGTGCATCCAAATCAGAAACTGATCAGAAATTGTCTGCTATATCTGGCCATCTTTCTTTTGACAAAATAGTAGACACAATCTAAATAAACTGCAAGATCTCTAGATCACATGAGAACAGCAAAAAAATCCTACAGTCCAACTCTTCAAAGACAAACCAGGATCAGATTCCTGGTTGTGTTTGGGCCAGTCTTGGGCTTAGACATAAAACCTATACTCTAAGAGCTGGCCTTGCTGTTTTAGAGAATAAGTCTAAGATTTAAAAATATGTACTTAAGGGACTGGTTAAATGTTTATTTCCTGTATCCTATTATAAGTTATCACTATTGTTTCATCCCCTCCCTATGTCAAAGATACCTTTAGGTCAGTTTATTCAGAAGCTTTAACCAGAGGTCTGTCAAGTACTCTATTCACTATCTGGCAAGTGCCTATGTTCAGCAGTCTTTGGCTAAGAGTTGGTACACCCTGGACAGGTCACGATTCTTTTGAAGAGGAAGGCAGAAACACACAAGAAGACAGAAACACACTCAAGGGAAACTTAGAAATGCAGCAGTGCTAACAAATGTGCTATAGTTTAGCCTTATAACTAATTCATGAGCAGGTATTATATTTTCAAAGGTGCGTGCTAACTTGACTTGTTTTGCTCCAGGCAAACCTGCATTAGGAACACGAGCCAGAGCAAACAGCAAGATTTGGTTGGGCTTCAGGGAGCTGAATGGGGCTTCAGGCATTTTCATGAAAGCTTTAGGCTTGGAGGCATTCGGGAATGACTAGTGGGCCCCGTTTGAATGTTGGCCCCTCTCTCCCCATGTTCTCCATTTCCATTATTTGTGTGTTCAATGGTTAGCTTCCTTATACCAGCCTCACTTTTTTTCTTAAAACAAGTCTTGGTTTGAGGGAATTAATTTCTTAAGCTGGAACATATCACTAAATTACTCACATATACATGTTGACAGATGGTCATGGTCACACTGTCCATGAAATGTAAATGTGGGATATTTTCGCACTCCCTACCCTAACCCCTAACTCTAAGCCCTAACCCTGCCCCCTTAACCTGACCGTAACCCTAACCCTATGTGACACCTACCATATGCCCAGCACCATTTAATCTCCACCAGGTACAACTACAAAGAAGAGGGTGTCTGTGACACTCTGCTTCTGTGCATAAGGTAGGTGTCACATATGAAATATTTGGATGTAAAAACCTGTTCCTGCAGAGTCGTTCAATAGTGTGAGGTAAAGATGGGGCTTTGAACTTAACTGCTACTACGGTAGAAAACTCACCACAAATGACAGACTCAAGTATGCACAGGTATGTGCAAGCCTTTATGAAGGCATCCTTTGGAGCACATCAGCAGGAAGAAATAATAATAACAATTGAAACTTATTGATCTCACACTGGAGAAATTTAACTTTGCATTTATGCCATCCCCTTGGGGAGCAGCGGGCTGCCATTGTGTGGTGCCTGGGGAGCAGTGTGGGGTTAGAGGTCTTGCTCAGGGACACAAAGTGCAGGCTATGGGGATCAAATTGCATATTTGCAACCTTCTCAGAACACAATCACACTGCCCTTACCACTAGGCCAACACCCCCTAAGCAAATCTGTCTCCATTATTACTACATAAGTAAAAATGTCATGAATTAGGTGCCGCAATTTGAGTAGGTGAATGAGCTAATTTAAAAATGGAATGACTATTTTTACTGTTAGAATAAGATAATTAGATAACATAGACTTGAAACACAACAAGACAATGCAGTTGACATATTATAATATGTACAATATAGTGCATAGTATTTTAAGAAAAAATTCAGTTTTTTGCAGTGTACCTACTCGCAGTAATTTCCATGTGCTTGGGGACATCAAGAAATAGGATTCAGGTACTTGAAGACCTAAAGGACTGTGGGATCTGAGGTCAAAGAAGAAAAAAACTTGGATTTATGACAAATTCCGAAGTAATTACAATAATTTTATGTTATTGTTTCCTTTAGTAGATGCTCTCAGCTTTCTGTGTCAGCTGTGCCTTTGTTGCTGTTTTTGAAAGGTTGTGACAAAATGGTGCAGCTGTGTGCTCCAGCTCTTTAACAGCAGGTTGACAAAAAGCTGGCCTTACGGGGAAAGCCATGCCATGAAGAGGGCAACATATTGGCGCAAATTCTTCAATAAAAGCCAAAAAAAAAAAAAACAACCTTTAACAATATTTTTGGTCTCATTCAAATTATTTTTATGCAGAACAAAACTATGAGGTTCTCACAGCCTGAACATATATTGGTCCTGAAACCTGCCTGAAGGAGAAATGGCTCTACATCCCTCTCTCTTCCTCTGTCATAATTGATGCTGGAAATCAGAAGCACTTAAAGAGAACCACCTGGGGAAAATTGTTCTGCTCAGAATCTGGCTCTGACTTCGGTCTGATGTGTTAAATGGGGGGAAAGACCTAAGAATGAATATTTCATGAGAACAGGGAGGTTTTTTTTTGCATAAGTTTATGTAAAACATACTTAAATATTTAAGTTGTTTTTTTCATTTTGGATATTCAAATTAAATTAGGAAAAATAAGTAACTAGATTCTGTTTTGTATGTGATATCTAGTATAATTTACCCATAATTACAATATGTAATAAATAAAAAAAACAATGGGAACTTATCTTTTGTCTTTCTTTTGAAAATTTCAATTTAAGATGTCAAATATGAGTTGTACAGAATAAATGTAGCTGAACATTTCAAATTCAAAGTCCTGAAAAGATGAAGAATGTAAAAAGGACCTTTAAACCAACACAAGCGGAAGACTTGAAAGGAAACAGAATGTGGGGCAGATATAAAAGTTTTATAAAGCTTGTTTAAACCTGCTGCCTTGACTTGTTCTATATATTAGTTAAATATTATGCTGTAAACTCTAAAACAGGATTAAATTGAAGCATCTTTTAGAGTAATAATAACTGAACTTTATTGATCTCATACTGGAGAAATTTATTTATAATCTACATTTTAACCCATCCCCTTGGGGAGCGGGGAGCTGCCATTGTGCGGCACCCGCGGAGCAGAGTGGAGTTAAGGCTCTTGCTCAGGAACCAAGACTTTAGGGATCATACTTGCAACCTTCACAGATCAAAAGTGCACTGTTCTAACTACTTGAAAATGTGATAAAATTTTAGGTAAGCACAAAGAAGAATAGATGGGTTTTACAAAGTTATTCGTTTGTCTGGTCCGTTTGTGTATAAATCATAGAGGCAGCTGCTCTACATATTTTTCATCTCTAATAATCAAACTGACTCAAAGTGCCCTTACTGTTGTGTGAATGTTGAGAGGTTAAATAAAAAAAAGAGATGGACAGAAAAAAAAAAAATTATTTAACAATCCGTTTAGAAAAGGATGAAAGCGTTCGTGGAAGGTTAACTTTCTCCAACCTTTTATATGCTATAATCAGTTTGTTGAAGGCTGCATTGCATTTATGTTGCATAATTTAATGGAATAAGAAGGTGAGGACCAGCAACAGGACTATATTATCCAATGGTTTTTATTTTGGACTTGGGCAGAGGTACCTATATCAACTCTGTGTCAAGTTTCAAATGCAGAGGCAGGGAGGCAGATGTGAGTTCTTGTAGTTTTAATGAGAGGAAACAGTTTAACAAAGGCAGGAGTCCAAAATTCAACTTAATATTAAACACAAACCAGAACCATGAACCAGCCATCAGGGGAAAATAATCATGAGGAGCCAGGGAGAGACGAGGTAGGAAGAAAACAGCAACGACAGGACCAGTGACAACAAGGATCCAACAAAGAATGAGAGCAGAGGGAGAGCATATATAGCTGACAGAGACAAAGGGAGGGCTAACGAGCAGACAAGGAGCAGGTGTGAGAGGAGACAACGAGGAGCTAAGGGGAAAGGAACAAACACACAAGAGGGCAACAGAGGACAACAGAAAAACATGAGAACTAACAAATCTAGAAATTACAACAAAATAGGAATTAAACCAATAAAACTAGAAAACAAGAAGCAAAGTAAAGCACAACATAACCAAAACCATGACACTCTGGGCCAATGCTTTGCTGATTTTTGAACATCTGTTTTAAGACAAGAAAACAATATATATATCGTTTTTGAAGATTTCCAGAGTTACATTTGATCATTGGACTTAATGCTGAGTCTAAACAGCATATAAACAAGAATGTTAATGTTTTATAAAAAGATATTAATTTGGTAACATGCTGTCAGTTGAGGTATGTGAGGCAGCCCTCCAACTTTCATCATGAGGCGTAAATTATGATTCACAAATCAGCTAGCTGTTCTGAGTTTGGTTTTTGTATTTTTTAAATATTTTTCTATGGTAAACATCACTAAATCTATGCATTATTGAGTCACATAGAGTAGAAGTTAGGTGAAGTGAGGCACTGAATAGCTGAGTTTGTGGTGCTGTGTCACACACTGAGTGGCACAGGTGTCTGGTTCATGCCCAATGCTCTGTCATTATATCTATATATACATTTTGGATTAGAAAAACAACATGATGTTCCATAATCTGTGTCTTATATTTAATGAATATGTCT
>NW_015150502.1:272775-285811 GCF_000732505.1 Cyprinodon variegatus
CCCAATGCTCTGTCATTATATCTATATATACATTTTGGATTAGAAAAACAACATGATGTTCCATAATCTGTGTCTTATATTTAATGAATATGTCTGTGACAATTTTTTTTGAAGATGATTCAAAAATTTGAGTTTAAAAAAACAAAAACAAAAAAAACAGCCAAAATAGAAAAAAACGCAAACATCTAAAAAAAAAAAATACATCCGTTTTTTCTTGTAATAATTACTGCTGTCAAGTTGATCATAGCATAACGAATATTTTATGATAAGACTACTTTTTTTTAAATTAAAGCAAAACCACATACAAGCTTTTAATGATCCCTTTGGCTCCAGAGGACTAACCACATGTTACTGATTTATTTCCAGGTAAATATCCTGGTGTATGACTCAAGTTGAATGGATCATAGAGCTTAAACAACACAACTGAAGTCTCGGATGTCATGACCAAGGCTCTGAGAGGTGGCCTAATTGCGCATTTCTTCACCTGCCTAACTCTGCCTGGTTTCCAATTACCATTCATCTAACCCACCTGCTCCTGCTTCTTTATGTACAGCACAGTCCCAGCTTTCGTGGCAAGATCATTGAGTTTGAGTTTGATTTGGATGCCATAGTTCATGTTTTCATTCTCATGGGGCCAGTGGTTAGAGAGTTTTTTTTAAGGATTCGGATTGTTCCTGATTTCCTGACCATCCTGCCTCTTATCTATTGAGTTTGCCCTGTTCCTGTCTTGGCTCAGTGGAGGGACCATTTCTAGCATTCCAAAGTGTTCCTGATATCCTGACCTGTTTTGCCTCTCTAACACTGAGCGTGCCTGTTTCCATCTGAATGTTCTGCCTGAACTGTCTGTGGACTCCTGGAACCCTGAACCAACCTGTTCCTGTTCTCGTTGGAATCCCTGGTCGGAATTTGGATTCCTGGATCTTTAGCTTTCCTATTCTGATCTTTTTCCATGCTCTGGCTGAGACTTATGCCTGCCCTTCGGGACTCCAGCATCAGGGACACTCATCTAGTTGGCAGCCCTCCGACTGTATCCGACTACCACGATGGACTGAACTGACAAACAAGGTAAGTGACTCACATGGGGAAGGGAATATTTCTGTTAATAAGGTCAAATAATCCATCAGTTAGAAAAGTAAGCCTTGTTCTTATAACCACTGTAATATTCTGGATACATACTATAGGCTAATATTGTTTGAAAAAGATGAAATCTTCCTGCCTGATTTATTGAACAGAAATCAACCTGTGGGTCATCCTTACCGGTAACTTTAATTCAGACGGAGATCATTTCCACAAAACGTCGTCTTTTCAAATACCATACCTATTTCGGTGAGGGAAAGCACATGTTCTCAGACCTTCATAATGCATTTTTAAAAAATGGTTGCAAGACTCTCAAACATGTGATCATGAGTGATCTGGGTGCAGTATAGAGATAAACACATAAACAGACCGTGTGTAATATCATTATCATGTTCTGTGCATAAAATCTGTTTAATACCAGTGAGATCAGAGCAATAAAAGTAAGAGCAGTGCAATAACAATAATTTATTTATTCTGCTTGTTTCTTATATTCATTGAGTTATTTTTAGTCTATACTAACTATGATGTACTGTATTATTTCTGTACTATATTTGTCTGTGAAATCAACCTGCAGATGGAAATTAGCCAAAGGCAATAATCTTGCATTATTTCGTTGTCTAATGTTCTAATTTTCATATGAGCTCTTTTTTTCAAAATAAATAGCAGATGACCGAACATGAAGCTCTGAGGAACCCCGCAAAGTAAAACACCTGCATAAGAAGGAATATTTCATAACCAGACAACAGGATTTTTTAATAATAACTAACATTGTAGTTTGTTACAGCAGGCTTTAAATGCTGCTGACAGGTTGAATGAACAGAACAATGAACGTGTATAAGCCCAGTTCTTGTCCTGCACTACAATGAAAAGTAAAGGGTGGGTCTTCATCTGAAGACGATTTGGGTCAATCAGATAATAACACTTGATTCATTGGTAGTCGTTCTTGCTATTTTGTTCAGAGCAAAAACATTTGAACTCAGCATTAAACAGGTTATGTTCCTGAAACATCTGCCTGGTGAAACAGTTAGAAAGCTTCCTTTAGGTTGGAAATGAATCACTGCTCCAGCCGAGGGAGCAATGGCTCCTTCTGGGGAGTTGTTAACAAATTAGTGTGAAATGGAGCATAGGACTGATGGGCATACCTGCAAGAATAAATAGCTGAGACAGGTTAGGTTTATTTAGGTGGGAAAATTCTTTAAAATGGCAGCTTTACCTCAAATATGAGAAAAAAACATCTAAATGAATAATATTATTATTATAATAGAAAGTTAATCGTTCAGTAAATGCCTAAAGCGGAGATTAAAATAAATGTTGAATTTTAACTGAATCATACTTTTAAAGAAAGACAGAACTATACGGGGTAAATACTCTTCTAGAAAATAATGATCTACTTACACTTAATACAGATCTAAGAAGGCCTTCAGACCTAAAACTAATCACCTTTCTATTGTTATAGGGGTAGAAACAATTGTAGAAATGGAGGAATAAGCAGTTTTTTTATGTGTTCTAAGTGCTACAAAATACAAGGTGGCAAAGGTAAAGCAAAGCGGTGGATAAATTGTTTACAAAACTATTTATAGGAAAACATTACTAGCTATTATTCTATGCAAAGAGTTTCTTTTTTTCCAATCCAAAGAACTATAAACCACTGAGAATTTCAGGTGCTAAGTGGTTTGGATGGCTTCAATTACCTCTGCTACAGGTTTAAAACCATGAAGTCATTTATCTTCGGATGCAACAANCACTGAGAATTTCAGGTGCTAAGTGGTTTGGATGGCTTCAATTACCTCTGCTACAGGTTTAAAACCATGAAGTCATTTATCTTCGGATGCAACAACTGGGTTGAAGATTTGATCAAATTACTTTCCCACAGTGACTCCAGTTTAGACCAGTACTTAGTTTGACCTCTAATATCACAGAGCAGTTTTTTTTTTTGTCTTTTTTATTTGCAGTAAAGGTCACAAAAAGTCATTGCACAGGGATATAAAAAGGAAACGACAGGAAAATGTAAAGCTTAATTTCGTCTGAGAAGGAATGAAGGGTGAGATCAGAGAGAGGACAGGCTGGTAAAAATGTCAGGGAAAAGAAATTGTGAGAGATAGATTATAATTATTGCCTTGTGATAGACTGATGCGTAGGTCAAAAAGACAGGTAGTAGAAAAGATAGTTAACAAGATAAAAAAAAATCAATCTACTTTGACTTTTTAAACTTAGGAAATAAACTGACGTTACTGACGGCTTAAATGAAACTTACATAATTCCCTCATGTTTTTCTTTTATTTACATTTCAGTAGGAAGACAATTTAAAGTGTACTATAAGGAAAAAAAGTGCATCACAGTGGCTTGAAGGTAGTTAAATAATGAGTATTAATAAATATGCCTAATAAAAGTTAAGTATTTAAAAGTAACTTTCCAGATGTTTTTGTTAGTTTAAATAAGATGACTAAACTTAAACTAATATGTTTAGATAACGTGGTCAAAGGACACTAAATTAATTAATAAATAAATTTATGGTTTCAGTGCTTTATAGTTTTCTGGGAGTTTATTCCAGATACAGAAGTATTTTAAAGTCTATTCTCTGAGATAAGGGGAGCCTGTTGAAGGACTTAAGAACTGTGCTGATGTTCTCCACTTTCCTAGTTCTAGTGAGGATGCAGGCAGCAGTATTATGGATCAGTGACAGTTGTCTGATCTACTTTTTAGGCAGGGCTATGAAGGGCAGAGCAGGGATTCATTCTACTAACAATGGAAAAAGCAGGAATTAGTTTTTCAAGATCCTGCTGAGACATTAGACCTTTTATCCTGATGATCTATAAGGGATAGAAGGCTGACTATGAGCCTCTGAAGGTCTGATTTGTCACTACACCCAGATCTGGACTGTGATTGCTGGTTTCTAGCTCTATTAACTGAAGGTGTGTACTAATGGTTAAAGGCTATTTATTGGGTCTAAGAGTTATTATTTTTATAATTTTTTTATTTAGTTAGTTGAGTAACATTTTTGGTACATCCATGCATCAATTCCTTATATTTCTTTTTTTTTTTACTCTAACCTGGCCCATTTTTGGAATTGTGCCTAATATATTAACACCTGCCTGATAGCAAAGATAAAAACTTATAAAATAGGATAAAAAGCACAAGATTAGATTAAAAAATAGATAGATAATAATAAAACAAAAAAAATATTCTGTATCTCTCTGTTCTGCTTCTCACAGAGAACAGTCTGGAACTATGGCGGCTTTCCTGAGCCGCCATAGTGCTGTCCTTATGGACTTTTTTATTGCCCTAGTCCTTTTCTCCACCAGTTCCTCCAATGGTGCTGCCTCCCTCCCAATCACTGCCGCACACCTCCAGACACAGACAATAAGCAAAGTACAGGGATCAGGGGCGCAGCTTTGGGTGCAGGGTGTGAAACAAGCATCTTAATTAAATGACTGTAGATATTTTAGAGACAGAATCAACTGGAGACGCAATTGTGAAGCGTTTATAGGAATGGACAAAGCAGACTGTGCTTTTTGGAAAGTTTAGGTTCTTCTGTTTTGCAGCAAGATACTGAATATATTCTCTAAATCTGATGTGGATATTGTGATCTCTTCTGCCATTATCAGGTAACAGCATCAGAACAAATGACTTAACGAAGTTTAAAAGCTGGTAAAGAACATTTTCGAAGACTTTGGCACAAAATACATGGTGTACCAGACATTAGCCGCTTTTTTCACTAATATTTGTCCTTGAAAAGGCATTCTCACTAGCTTCCTGACCTAAGAACAAATGAGGTAAAGATCTGGTCCAGTGTTCTACAGCCCCAATAAAAGCACATAGATCTTGAGCTGTCTGAAACCTCCTTGAACATTCCCAACTACAGACCTGCACAAAAGAGCAACAACACTAAAGTTTGTTAAGAATAAAATAGAGATTCATTTGCTGGAGCTGATTATTAGAAAGTAAAGCTTCTGGGTTTCGTTTTGCTCGGAGCTCCACTTTGCTCTGGATGAGTGGCTGAACTTTTCAACTCGTAGCTACTGGGGGGAAATCCACAGAGATAAGAAGGAGACTAGCAGACAGCGGAAAGAGAAGGAATGGGGGGAGAATAATATGAAAAATCAAAGATGTGGAGAATGAAGGACAAAAATGGAAACATTGGGGATAAATGATAGAAGAGTCTGGGGTGATTTTCAGGTCACGTCTTTCTCAGGACCCAGCGGCGGACCCATTTCTTTTGTTCCTCTGTCTCTTTGTGTTTGTAAACCATATAATTTCTTCTTAAGCATCTCACAATAATCCCTTTTTAATACCCTCTCATCCAAATATGTCGTTTCTTGAGTCTAACACATTTCAGTACAAAATATCACATATATTTACACAAGGAGCAGAGTTCTCAGCCATCTCTAACTTGAACTTTTACTATAACTTCAAGTTATATTTCTGAAAAGTCATATTTATGATGTTATTTCTGGTTGTTATTTATGCACTGGATATTCCTGAAATATTATTTTTATGTAATAATGTCTTATTAAAATAGCAAACTGTTAAGACTGTTAGGGATCCAAGATCACGACAGCAAGTCCATTTCTGAATAAATAAAATCTTTAAATAATGTGGGTATGGCCTAGTCAAAGTCCAGATTAAGTCTGATTAAACTGCAGCTCTTCATATCGGAAAGCTGTTAAATATTGACGAATTCAAACAATTGTAAGCAATAGAAAAAAATTCTAAAAATCTAAACAGATGATTTTAAATATCTGGGTCGGTTTCCCAACTTAAATTTGAACNAATATAGAGAATGAAACATTGAGAAACAGTCTAGCTTGTTATGAGAATAATTATTGGTATTCCTCCCTAATAAGATAAAAAACTCCTCTTCCTTAAAGACCTTGTAGCCTTTCATCTCTGAGGCCTGAATGAAAGGATCTCAGCACTCATGATTAATAGGAGACTTTTTTTCACCACAACTTGCAAAATAACAACCTGGCCCTGTTTATGTTCCCTGTAACAAAGACAACAAAAAATAAATGTATGATAAACAAATCATGATATGAGCTGGAACCAAAAGCCCTTAGACAAATATTTTTATTTTATTTTTCCATTTATTTTTTAAATCCATAATTTAAAAACTAAGTTTTTCTTTAGCTTAAATCATATTTAGATACAATCACAGATTTAAAATGCTTGTTTTGAGGTTTCCACGGCAGCAAATTGCTCTTTGGTTTACTTAATGTAATAAACCGGTAACCTTTGTCCTGTCTTTTGTTTCATTCCTTTTTTTCTGGGCCCCCCATGAAAAACCACTGGCCCCACCCCCGGCCCCTGGTAAATTTAATCTAGAACCACTACTCTAAAGACAAAAAGCGTTGAAAGCCATTCATGCCTTTAATCTTTGCAGATTTTTTGAAATTCTTTTACATCTAAGAACATTCTATTCAGAATTTTCTCTATTTAAACTCAAAATTTTTACAATTATTGCTAAAAATTACACCTCTGCGACCAACTATTGTTGTTACTAAGTTTGCAATTGTAATAAATGAATCTTAATTAATTAGTTTTCTATTTATATTAACACCCTCTGCTTTTATCCCTGCATCCATCACTCTCTCATGTGCTCCTTACTGTAGTTTTATAACAAGTTCTATCAGAAACTAAAGTCTATTTTCCTATTTTATTGTTATTTTCACTTTTCACTCCCCCTTTATTCATCTCAGTTTCTCTCTCTCTGTAAGTGCGAACTATATGATTCTGTTGGACTTCTGATTGATAGGCTGATGAAACCCGGTGAGCGCTCCTGAGCTGACTAGGTCGAAACCTGCTCCGTGTTGTTCCACCTGACTGAAAGCTGATAACAGCATGCTCCTGTATTTATACAACAAAACTCTTGTTTCTCTCTGCTCCGCTGCTGACAGCTCGATAAGCAACGTGGGCAAAAGTCAAATGAGAACCCTGGCATCCATAAAGAAAAACTATCATGGAAAGACTGAGTGATGGAGACAAGCCCATTATGTTCAGGAAATCAATTCCTGCTTTGAAAATCCATTTCTGTTCAGAGAAGTTCTGGTGAGATAGAGGCGACGTATTTGGAGGTCCTGAATGCAGAAGTAATTGCAGCTTCGCTGGTGAGCGGCGGATCGATGAAAAACCCTCGCTGACAGACCGGCTCCGGTTGACTGTGTTTGACGCGTTCTGACAGCAGGGATCACACCGGGCTCCTTTCCCAGAATGCATTTTCACCTTCACCGCGGCTCCACAGATACGAGCAGTCTGAAACTCCTACACGGCAGAGACTCAGAAGCTGCTGCTTTCTTTTAATCAGAGCTCTCAGACTTTAATCAGCTAGGCCTCTTTTCATGCTAAAGTTTGTGGCTCTGGGGAACTTGTTCGAACATATTCCAAACATGAAGAGATGCAGAAGCTTCAAAGTGTGCAAGAGGCAACAATTTGTTGCGTTCTGAGGCTTTTTCCTTCTGTTCTGGGTTTCCTCTCTCTCAGATCTTGTTTTTTTTTTTTTTAGGAGAAAATCATGTCTTTCATTGACTTGACTCCGGTAGAAATCCAAGTAGGTCATGTAGGGAGGCTGCAGGAATCTTCTTTTCAATTGAGCAAAACTCCAAAGTGAAAATGACATTAAATTTGCGGCTCTATAAGTCATCCAAGACAAGAGTTTGTACTCCGACAGAGAACCCAGTTAATCATGTTAGTATAATCTCTCACAGGAGGCCCAGGGTGGATTTTCTCGCTGGGAGACTTCACAGAGTTTTTTGACTCACTTGTGTGAGCGCAGCTTGAGTGTTGCTTTGCTGCTAATGGCTTCAGGCTAATTGTAGGTGTGAAGTGGTGTGCTAAAACACGCTGCTCTTTGCTGAAACTTTATTTTAGGTTTATTTATAAAAAAAAAAAAAAAGCTATTAAATGTTACAGCAGAGAAGTTATAATATGGATGAATGCTCATCCTTAACAAAAAGAGAAAGTTTCTTGCTTTAGGTCAGATAGAATTAAAAAACGTATTTATTTTTGCTAAATCCAAGAATAATAAAGAAGACATTTAAGTTTTGAACTCTTTATTGAGTCTTTTAAACTTAGAAATTTACATATACTTTGACCAGATGATGCAACGAATGCTATAAAGTAGAAATGGACTGATACAGAGTTTTTTTTTCAAGGTTGATGGTGATACAAATTGTTTGACATATGGCGGAGTGTTGGCCTGGTGGTTAGGGCATAGAACTTGAAATCCTGAGACTCTGAGTTTGAGCCCCACTCCCACAGACTGCCACTCTGGGTCTCTGGGCAAAACCTTTAACCCCTCACTGCTCCCCGTGTGCCCCACGATGTCAGCCCTCTGCTCCCCCAAGGGGATGGGCTAAATACAGAGGTACATTTCTCCTATTATTATTATTATTATTGTCATCTTTCTTATTATTATTAGTGTCAGTCTATTATGTACTGTCATTTTTTTTGTCATACTCTGTGGTCTAGGTGCAGGTCTGTGTTTTCTTTCTCCCTCTCCTCTGCAGGGCTGGACGGGCAGGTGCGTTCCATCAGAGCTAATTACCTGTCTTCATAAGGAGCTGAAACCAGGAGAAGGGCGTCAGTTCGTTTACGCTTCTGCATGGTACAGACCAACTCTTTGAAAGCCCCATTTTCTGTGAGACCAAAACCTAACCTCATCCCTGTGATTTCCTTCCAGAAAGCCATCCAGCTTACGGCTTGGATGGCCTGGAATGTTCTCTTTCCAGAGAAGAACCCCGGATCAATCTGTCAGCCCTCCTGCCTGCGCTCGCCTGCCTGTCCACCCTCCAACAAACCAACACTGAGAGAGAATCTGGACCTGCACCAACAACCCGGATCACTGAACAGCACTTCTTCCCCCAGACCAAACCCTAGCCGCCACCTCCGTGAGTTCACCATCCAAACCAAATTCTCACAAATCCCAAAGCTCAGTTTATTCACCATCCTCCCTATCTTTTCCAGCAGAGCTCACCAGACCTCCGAACAGCCGAAATCCAATCTTGTCCATTTCCATTTTTTCAATAAACTTTTTCTCATAATCCAACTGTCTCAGTTTTGCGCCTATTCAGAGTCACACGTTCTAATTATGACACTTTTGGCTAATAAAGAACTGATATTGCTTTTTCTTTTTCCATTTAAGTGATTAAAAAATAATAATTTTCAGCATTCAAAACATTAACAATGGAGAGCTAATGAACAAAAAAGCAATGCGGGTCCTTTTATGTGATCTCCAGGTATGGCAGCTAAACACATTAATGGGCGATATATGCATATATATCGGCGGATACAAGAAAAGATGCTAATATTTGCCCAAATTATTGGCAGGCCAATGTATCAGTCTATCTCTACTATAAACGGCATAAGAAGGTCCAGCCAGCATACTGTCCAGAATGCAATAATGTTTTCAAGAGATAAGAACTGGCAAGGCTGCCGCTGAAGCTATAGGAGAATACCATTATCCCCAATAAAACCAGTGCTCCCCAACAGAAAGAATCCCTTTATACCAAAGCAACACAAAAGGACAGATTAAAGTTTGCAATGCTCGCCAAGACAAACTCCACTTTTGTAGACATGCCCTAAGATATTGACTGCTTGGCTGTAATGTGAGTGGTTACCTTAGGAGTAATGCCACTCCAACTATGAAGTTCAGCAGCAGCGGTATCATGGTGTGGGAGTGTTTTCCAGCAAGAGTGACTCATGTACTCTACAAAAATGAATCATGTACTCTACAAAAATGAATGAGTCTCCTCCTGGTGAGACATGCCTGGAGCACCTTCTGAGGGATGTGTCCATGTGCATCCGAAAAAGATCTCCAAACCACCTCAGCTGACTCCTCTCGATGTGGAGGTTCTGAATCATCCTTCCTGGATGATTAATTTCGGCCACCCTGCAGACAAAGCCTATTTTGGCCGCTTGTATCTGGGATCTTGTTTTTTCGGTCACGATCCAGATTTCTTAGTGATAGGTGAGGCAAGGAATGTAGACCGACAGGTAAGTGAAGAGCTTTTCTTTTCCCCATAGCTCTCTCTTCACCAAACCGACAGAAGCAGCAGCTGCACCAATCCGTCTATTGATCTCCCTTTCTATTCTCCGCTCACTTGTGAGCAGGACTCCAAGGTACTTGAACTAGAGGCAATAACTATCCTCTAACCTTAAGGGGACAGTATACCTACTTCTGGTCAAGAACTATGGTCTTGAATTTGAAGGAGTTCATTCCCATTCTGAACACTTCACATTCAGCTGCGAGCTGTCACAGTGCATGCTTTAGGTCTTGGCAGGAGGAAGCCAGCAGAACCACGATATCAGCAGTAACCTGGGATGAGATCTACTAATCCACAAACCAGTCCACACACCCACTCTGGCCCTTGGCTATACCTAGAAACCCTATTCATAAAGGTTTTGAACAGGACCAGTGACAGAGTGAAGCCCTGTTGGAATCCAGCATGCAGCAGGAACAGGTTTGACTAAATTACATCAATGCAGATCAAATTCCTGCTCTGCTTGTACTGAGACTTGATGGCCCCTAATAAAGCACCCCAAACTTCATTCACCTGGACTGTCCCCCACAGGGCACCAGGAGAGACACTGTCAGATGCCTTGTCCGGGTCCACAAAACATATGCAAGTGCACTAGAGCAAGCTGCGAAGCATCCTCAAGCATCCTGCAGACAAAGTCAAGTTTTTGGGATGTTTGCAATTTTTGCCCCCTTTACCCAGCCTGTTATTCCAGATGTACATGGTTTGGTCAGTCTGCAGTAGGTCCATCCTCCCTCCGTGTTCAGTTGATGGATTGAGCAGATCTCAGTGAGATGTTCAAAGTTTTGGAAATCATTTTAGAAATGATCTCTACTTAAAATATCTCCAGAAATGACTCCATGTCCTGTCCCCTGTTCCTAGATCTTCATAATGATAAAATTACACAAATTAGCTCTAATTAGTCATTAGGCGCTATTTATATGCACTTGATGGCTTTTAAAAACAATGACAAAAGTTTAGTTTCCATAATTATGTTTGTGTTTTTGCAACATTGTATCACAACCAATTGTTATGTTTAGCTGCTTTTACCCTGGACTGTTCTAGTTTCCAACTTTGACTATGTCAGGTTATTTTGCAAAGGCTTCCATATAATCCAGAATAAAATATAGCAACCTATCTTAAAACGGAATTTTATTACCATTAAATCTTGTTTCTTGTGTTATTAAAAACAGGAAACAAGTTTTAAATCCTGTTTTTAGTACTATGTTAAACTGTTTTCGCTTTCACATTGTAGCTACAGTTGTCATCTTTTGTGAATTTTGAACTAGAAACCAAAGTACAGACAGTGACTCTGTTGCATGTGGATCTTAAAATGATTTCATATACATCAAAAACTTGAATAAGGAGAACTGACAGAGAACTTGGCAAAGCAGCCAGGGAAAAGGGCTTATCAACCAAAGGATTCAATGGGGAGAAAAGAAGACGGTTGAGTATCTATCTACCCACAAGTGTTGCACCGATACCAATACCGGACGGGACCCCGATCCAGCACTAAAATGGTGGTATTGGTATTGGTAAGTACCAACAAACAGGGCACAGATACCATTTTGAGAACCAAAAGTTTATACAACTATTGTCACCCATTCCAGGTAGGCAATAAAAAGTTCTACTGGATTCACTTTGTATTAGACTTTTTGCAGCTTGACAAAGCAATGATGGCAATTATTTTACATCTAGGTAGTATGCAGTTCTTCATATATACAGACACACACATCAATTTCAAACAGATGGTATCGATATAGTATCGGTATCGGCCAATACTGCACAGAAAGGTATCAGGTATCGGTATTGGGGCCAAAAAATGAGATCGCCGCAAAACTATTTTCCATTTAGGCACTGGATGAAGAAATGATGGGTATACAATTACAGAGCTAATCCAAGGTATTAAGGATCAACTAAAGTGGTTTAAAGGCAGAGCAATCAGAGATGTAGGGCAGCTGGAAGGAGGAAAAGGGCAGACATACAATCAAATCCCAGGGAAGTATGTAATAGAAATGATTTAAAATGCATAAAAACAGCCAAACACCAGAACAAACTAAATACAAAGAATGAAGTGTTATACAAAACACTTATATAGAAGTTCAAATATCCAAATGGAATCAATACCAACAGAATAAGGACAAACCTTTAGAGCATAAATTATAAATGCTGAAAAAAAGATTACAAATGAAAACGATAACGTTTTGACAGACTTGCTACAGGACACCAAACGCCACTTTCCTTTAATTTAATCTATGATTATTTTTCAGTTGTTTCAAAACTTTTATAATTAAATTCATATTATCAATATCTTAGCAGACCTTAAGGCTACCAAAATCAAAGGCTTAAATATTGAATCCTATGTTTATTTTAGGACTGCAAAGGGCATCTGCTTGCCTCTCTGTTGGTGAAATGTAATTAAAATGGAGCTGCTTTCAGTTTGAGCTATGATTATTTAACGCAGAAACAACAAGAGACCAAACCCCAGCGTCATGCTTCAACACCTTCCTTTATAGTGAGAACGTGTAGACACAAGTAATGAGCAGATAATAGAGGAGAATTTTTAATGAAGAGTCTATGCCCCACTCTGAGCAGGAGCTGGAAATGCCAGAGGAGATGACGGTGCAAATGTGCTCCTGGAGCGAGAAGTTTAGAGAACAGGGCAGGAACCAGTTAGAGCAACTTTTTCACTTAAAATAAAACACTTAAATGTGTTCATTTCATAGTGTGAAGTTTTAAGTCATCTGGCTGCAGATTATACTCTATAGTTATAGAATGACAGAACATTGGCAGTAAAGCAATGCTTAAATGGAATCTATACTCTATAAATCTTAATCTTATTACCCAGTTCTCTTCACTGCAAGTCCAATCATGTTTCAGTTCAATAATGTTTTAAGCCGGTGTCCCCGCACCATCCGCCCTGCCAGCCTGCGCAAGGCCCCAACCCA
>NW_015150502.1:285902-324822 GCF_000732505.1 Cyprinodon variegatus
TTAAAGGCATGCTGAAGACAGTTCGTGAAAATAGAATCACATCATCTGCAAAAAAAACTCACGGAGACCATGAGGTTCAAAACCCAGGTCAGAGTCCTTTCCATCTCAGCAAAAAAGATGGAAAATCAACTTATGATCTTTGCCACAAAGGTTGAATACCTTGGTTAGAGGATATATACTATGTAGAGTGGCGCATCTGTTTCTAGATTCTCTGTATAGAGACTAAACTAAGAGGAACAAATAAAATATTCTGCTCTATGCATCGACGCAAGGGTGCTAAGAAATGTAAAGAAAGTGGTTTTGATTTCATAGATTTGAATTAGAACATAATAATAATTGATAATATTTGAACTTTATTGGGGCTGCTCAGCGGGGCAGTGGGTAGCACTGCTACATTGCAGCAAGAAGGTTCTGGGTTTAATTCCCGGTCCGGGGTCTTTCTGTATGGAGTTTGCATGTTCTCCCTGAGCATGTGTGGGTTCTCTCTGGGTACCCCAGCTTCCTCCCACAGTCCAAAAACATGCCTGTTAGGTTAATTGGCTTCTCTAAATTGTGCTTAGGTGTGAGTGCATGAATGGTTGTTTGTCCTTTTTGTCTCTGTGTTGCCCTGCAATGGACTGGCGACCTGTCCAGGGTATACCCCGCCTCTTGCCCATTGACTGCTGGAGATAGGCACCAGCACCCCTAGTGACCCAAATTGGGAGAAGAGTGTCAGAGGATGGATGGATGGATGAACCTTATTGATCTCACATTGAAGAAATCTACCTGTGCATTTAACCCATCACCTTGGGGAGCAGTGGACTGTCATTGTGTGGCACCCGGGGAGCAGTGTGGGGTCCCAGAGTGCAGTCTGTGGGGATTGAACCGCATACTTGCAACCTTCTCCAAGCATAAGCACACTGCCCTAACCACTAGGCAAACACTTCCTCAAAGAAGCGAAAAAACAAATCCAGGAATCATTATTATTGATGTAGATTATCAGGCAGAAGAGCTCAAATGATTAGCCAGAACTCCTGGTATCCAGGCAATATTTTAGTCTGGAGTTCTGTCTGGTCCAAAAAGATCAACCCAATCAACCCCCTAACCTTCAGTCTGAACACCATCATAAAGCATCATTGACACCTCTGACTGCACAGATTACGAGTGAAGGCACTTCATCCCTCTGTCTGGCCACCGTTTTTCAAACCCATCATTTAGCTGCACAGCTGATGAATAAATCCTTCACAGCAGGCCGCCTCACAATGAACAGAGAGCCTATTTTTTTTTTCTGTTGCCTTGATCCAAAACACCCACACATCTGTTTCAGTTAAATCCCTGTCAAATCCCTCCAGCCACTGACCAATTTCTGGCTGATTTTCATCAAGTCTGTGTTGAACCCAAAGCAAATAGAGCAACACTTCTTTTCAATCAATCAATCAGATTTGGTTGGGTATAAAACTAGACAAACACTTCTAATGGGTGGGTGTGTGGTGGGGAAATTGTGTTTATGGCTATCCCAGAGTAGGGTTGTAAAGAGAATCTGAGAGCTGCTGGAGCTAAACGCTGTGGAGGCCATCTGGAGCGGTACCCAGCAGCATTCGTTCTCTCTAGGCAATCAGCTGAGCGGTAAGAGCCGATGATCTGGGATGGAGCCCGACCCACAGAGAGGTTAGAAACAGTTAAACTTTGTCCCAACAGCAGCAGACCCACCATATGATTTCATTTGAGAGACAAACATCAAACTGATTTCTTTTTTCTTGCTTATTTACACCAGGCTTTTGTTTCCAGGGGCTGTTTACATCAATTATTATGAGACTTTTCGAAGTAAAACTGATCTTCTTTCTAAATTTTTCCCTTAAGAAAATGCAACAGCTACATTTTACTAATGTAATGCTATGAATATAAACACAGCATCTTCAGGAGTTAGCACTGGTTAGCGCTGGTCCGACTTGGTCGTCTTATTTATGCTTGACCTGTACTGATAAATCACAGCACTCACTGACAGAAGCAGTCCCCATGCCATAATCATTTCAAGCAAAGCTTCAGATGGCATTAGCTTCTTTTCTTTTTTTTGTTGCTGTTTTTGATTCAACTCATACTGTATACTTGAACGATCATGACCTTCTGAATCTCTGGACGTGACCTAGAGAGTTCACAGTGAGTTTTTTATACAGTATTAGCAGGACTTTTACCACATTCTTAAATCATATTCTGGCCTTCATTGGGATTAAGCAGTCTGAATGAACTCCTCCTATTTACATTTCTTTAGATGACTCATCAATGGCATAAAAGCACACCAAGAAAAGGAGGGTTAGAGACTAGAATAGACAGACTTTGCTTTTATACCTCACCCAGACCTGCAACAGACTCTCATAATCCTCCAGGAATGGTGTGCTGTCATATGAGCATACCAGGTCAGTCCAGCATAGTCAGTATGCATGCACACGACCTCAGATTTGCATTTATCCCTTTAGTTTTGTACAAAAAATACACTTTAAAATACCTCGACAGACATGTATGCCTTAAGTCATGCACAAAAAACAATTTAAGATCAGACACGCTTCAAAAAGTAAGTAATAAAGATGTTTTGGACATGACTGAAGGGATACACATCTGTTGAGGTAGTTTAAAGTCTATTTTTTGTACAAAACCAAAGGGATAAACGGGTCTTGACTATGGGTATGCTGGTCTGACGGGGGATCTTCTTAGACTTAGACAGATTTTATTTGATCATTTTGTACACACAAGTGTATACAAAAAGAATTTTTTAATTTTTTAAAGTGCAGCCTTGATCAGTGGCGGTTCTAGACCAAATGTACCAGGGGGCCAGGAGGGGGCCAGCATTGTTTTCAAGGGGGCCCAGAAAAGCATGAAATAAAAAGCAGGGCAAGGGATTCAAATATATTAAGAGAGCTGCAATAAAATACATTATTTTTATTCAATTAGGTTTAATTAAAATTCTATGTCTTATTAGGTCAATATATATTAATAATTTAGGAATTTTACATATTTTTGACTTAATATAAGTAAAAACTAAGTTTTCTGTCAAATCTGAATTAGAACTCAAGAAAAACTGCAAAAATTAGTTGTTGTTTTTTTATTTGTTTTGAAAAAAATATTTAACAGATGAAAACTTGGATTCTATTTCAATGCCACTGAAGCTATCGCCTTGTTGTTTTTTAAATTCGTAAAACAGAATTTGTAAAATAAAAATAAATTTTAGAAAAAAGAAAAGAAAAGAAATAGATCCAAAGGACCCTGTCTGTTCCAGCGCAGATCCAGTATTATGTCTTCGGTACAGGGGCCATAACAGTGGCACAGGCCCTTATTGGCCCCTGTCTAGAACCGCCCATGGCCTTGATAAAGGTAAGCAGCAGTGATAAAAACACTGTTAATCTGACAGAACACCGGCAAGAATGTTTGAGGATTGCTAAGATAAACCAAACGTTCATCTATAGTGTCTATCTAGTATTTATTGAGTCTGAAAATAACATCATGTCACAGACTCTGCATCACACTGATAACACCAAACCAAAACACTGCATATTTGCACCATTTAATGCTCTGAACTTCCATATCAATGAGTTTCTTTTCACCATGTTTTTTTCTCCCACACTGTTTACATTTGATCACTGCTGCACTTTATCAAATGGAAATGTCATGAGAGCTGTACTAAACAAAATGTAATTTTGTATACACTCAATGACAATAAAAGTTGTCTAAGTCTAAGTCAAGAATACCGATGTTTAGATTGTACTCTGAGCGCTTCTCCTGTCTTCGCCCTCTAAGCATTAAATTATTTGTATGTTTATTTTTTCACATTTGGTCTTATACTTTTTTTTTTTTTTTTTTTTCAAAAAACTCCACTGGGGAAACTTTCCTTGCCAACCAAACCAAATATAAAATAGAAAAAAAAGTTAATAAGTCAATAGGGTGCTTCATTTTAATTTGAAAGCCATTATATGCAACAGTGTGTGACTGGGGACCTTTAAGGTGACTTTTGGAGCTATATATTCCCTTATTGTATTACTTTGAATTTTGTTTACATTTATTCCTGGTTTATTTTATATTTTTGGGAATTATTCACAGAGTTTATTTGTTGGTTAATCTTTTTTTTTTTTGGTTTCTTAGTTTTTATTTTATTTATTCTTTTTTGTTAGACGGGAAGAACTGTGGGTTTGCTTCCTATAGATATAGGGACTGGTTTAGGACGAGTGTGGAAAGGGGTGGAGCCTATGTTTCTGTTACCAGAGCAGGAGAAGCAGCAGGAAACAAAGGAAACTTTAATTCATATTATTTGCTTGTTAGCTGGATGAATAAACCCTCACATCCAATCTTCAAGTTTTTGGACCTTGGACTTCCTTTTCCTGCGTACAAAACCGAACCGCCAGTGCAGTCGTGGCTGGTTTGAACTTTTAGGATGTTTGATATGACAAACATATCAAACATTGTTTGTCCCCTGCAGTGGCATTTACCTTTTCATTTGAAAATCTATTTGGGTGCTCTATATTGTTGAATACACCTATCTAGCATACAAATATCTTTTATTACCTGTAGACAATGGATGTTGAAATGGTAACACTTTTTGACTAAATCACAGAAATGTTCTCTGTGGGTTTCCATCCTTCTCCCTTCTCTCTCTCTCTCCTGTGAAAGCCTCAGAAAGCCTCTTCTGTTCCTGAAGATTGAATTTTGAGATAACAGCACACCTTTTAACTCTCTTTCATGGATTCTTACAATGAAATAAAACAACTCTTAACCTTTATAGAAGAGACAGAGACCTTTAAAACATGTCCCATGAATTGATCAGGGCCCGGAGGAATTGCTATTTTATGGACCATGGTATAACGGACCTCAGGTCTTAAGGTCGAAACATGTTGGCTTAACTGTCATCACACATATTTCAGCCATATTTCAGAAGATTTTTCAGGGGAGCTGATCTTTTTTGAGAGGTTTTATGTGCACGTTAAAGCAGAGCTCTTTTCTGGGCACAAAACATTCTCCGTCTTTCTGAAGGCAGAGGATAAACCAGTGTTTAACACATGAATCCAAACCAATCTGACAACTAGCCCCAAGTGACAGCTGGTCGCTCAGAAACTTAATTAACCAGCGATATTTTCTAAAACCCAAAGGGACATTTGTGTGTTTTTCTTATAAAGACGTTCCTTTAATGCCTGAAAAGGCCATCCAGATAAGAAAAAAAAGAAGCTGCTTCTTGTTTTCTTTGTTCTTGATAAAAACAGGCTATAGCCTGGAAGAAGCAAGGAAGACTTTCATTCTCTCATCAGCAAAAACACAAAATTTCCCCTCACAAAGATTCAGCTGACTTTATTATTTTTTTAAACATACTTTAATACAGATCCAAAAAAAGGAAAAGGTTACATTATATGTTGAAATAGAAATTTCTTGTACTGTCTTATGAATGCAGTTAAAAAAGGAAATGGGTTTAGTCCTTAAAGGTCCATAGTCACATTATATACAAATTAAATAAAAGCCAAGAGGCAGTCAATGTTAATAAAATAAGGTTTAATACACCAAGTGTTATTCCTAAAAGGGTTATGATCTTCCTTTTTGAGCCTCAACAAAATTCCAGCTAAGGTCATAATGAGCAGAAATAAATGAATTTGGCTCCATCTGCTGGCAGCACCACAGAACTAACAGAATGCTAGACGGCAACTATTAAGGAAGTAGAACTTAATGTTAAATTTTCTACAGAAAGTCTAATGCTGTGTTCACACCGGGTGCATTCTGGGCGTCAAAGCCTTCTGGTTTACATCCAGAACCTATGGGGGACAGTGTCGAGGTAGCCAGCGGTATGTTCGAGCCTCGGGAGTGGCACATTCAGAGTGTTCTAGCGTCCAAGCATTCTGTTGTGGGAGGGTACGGCGCTGGAGTTCAGTAAATTGAAATTTTGCCACCGGACTTTGCAGCGTCAACAAATCATAAAAGCTGATCCAGTCGTTTTTTTTTTTCTGGGAGACAGACACTACCTGCAACCTGTCATTGTCATTGTATATACTGTATAATGTTGTTGTTATTGTATATGAAAAATAAATGAATAACAAGGGAGTTAAACTCCAAGGTAAATAAAAGCCATAACAATGGATTGTTATGTAGAAAGAACAGAGAGCGAGATTTGATCATTTTTGCTGCACTGAAGCAATTTTTTTTATGAACTATAGCAAAACAGCTTATAATTACCCAAACTAACTAGAAATGCTAAAACCTGCACTCGAAAAATATTCAATTGTGTATTCTGGTACTTTTTTTTAACACAAACCTTAAAAACTTTATATTCAGCTGCGGGAAATTTCCCACTGGCTGGCCACAACAGAGAGCTCTCAGTGGGGATTTCCAGCACTGCCCCCCAGTGGTATGCTGGAGGTCTGGTGCTCTGAACAAGAGCTGAATAGTTTTAGTGGGATCATCATCCTGATTAACTGATTGCAAAAATGATGGAGGTGGACTTTCTCACTTCAGAAAATGTTAAAACTATTTTTCCAACTTATAAAGTAAACAAGTCAAAGCTGTTGTCTAGCTTGTAGCTACAGAATAGAGCAGATAAATAACCAGAGAGCAGAGCACCCAGACCGTCGAAGCACCAAAGCAACTTGACCACAGTTTGTTCCAGCATTTAACCCAGCTTCCAAATTTTTTGCTTTTGTGCATATTTGACACCCATAACACCTTTGGTGTGAACGTAGCATTAGTTGTGGCAAATCCTCTCAGAGCCTCCTATTATCGTCATCAAGGGAAAAGAAAATTCCCGTTCTCACCAAAAAAACAGGGAAACAGTATAAAAGGTATGAAATATTATCTTATATTATCTTTAATCAAATAAAAAAAAAAATCATATGCTTATTGGAAGTAATGCAAATTGAATGCATGAAAATGCTATTTCCTGGTAAGTGCATCTTTGATGAGTCATGATTAGTCCTCTGGACCATAGCAACTGTGACAGAGCATGAACCCTCCTAACCCTATACTACTGTATATTCTATTTAGGCTAAAAAAGGATGAGGATGCACAGATGCTTGGTGTATGTTAACGTATTATATTATATTCAATGATTGAGGTGGTTTATGCATAGGCCTATATCATGATTATCCTACTCTGGGAATCCTGAGGTTGTGAGTTTGAAACCCACTGCAAAATTACTTCCACTCTGGGTCCCTGAGCAAAAAGGTCCTCAACCCAACACTACTCCTCTGTATCCACCTCAAGGGGATGGGTTGCAAGTTACTTGTGACAGTGAAATGACTGCTGGATCTTCATGTTAGCATAGAGTAATCATAATTAAGGCAGAACAGACTGAGATCATAACGGCTTTTTCATACTTTCAGACCAATTGCTCCATCATCAGATCTCATATATTCTCCTCCAGCACAGATACTACTCTGAAGGTTGTATTCTAACTGGCTCTGGACAAAATGGGCCAGTTCTCCCCTAGAAGCATCCCATTACATTCATAATGGTTCCCAATCTGGCTGTGGTGGTAGTTACCATATGTCTTTTTTTGTTCTGTTTATTCTCATGTTTAAGGGAAATGAAACTACTTAAATACTTTGTGGTACTTTATAACTTAATGCAAACTGCTAGTTACTCTTGTGGTAATAATTATTATTTATAGCAAAGCTCTTTCCTGCTAGCCTGGTTGCTCTATTTATCCCAAAGGTATTTCATTATAAAACACCAGCGGCTGCTTTCATTTTTTTTTTTTATTTCTGATCATTTTCTCATCTCACTCTGATTACTAATGCAGCAACTTGGCTAAACTGGAATTGGCTGAAGGTATTTCATCCCGAGGGTCCGCCTTGAGCCAACTGCTTTGTTTTCCAGTGTTTTCTATGTAGTTTTACACCTTGGCTTCTCTTGTGGGGGCTGTGCATTGAAATGCAAACATATTCTACCTAAAAGGAACAAGTCTCAGCAGAAAAGAGAATGTAAACACATAAAAACAAGCTGAAGTTGGAGGATAACCAGACGCAGACGCTTTAGGAAAATGAAAAACAGAGGGAACAGCCATTGGTCCCTTCTTTTCCTCTGAGAAATTTTCTCAGGATTGTTTTCATTCTGTTGGACTAATATGACCCAATGGAGCAAGGAAATGAGGAACATGGAAAAATAACACTATGTTAAAGCCTGAATATTAAGAGTGAGCTTTAGTTATATGATTAGACTAGACAGCAGTGTCATTCAGAATGAGGGGTTTCCAATTATCTCAAGGCACTGAGAAAGACATCCGGCTGGTTCACTCATCTGTACATCTGACAATATTTAGAGAAAGGTAGAAGGAAGACATATGAGTAATTATCAGGTATCAATAACTTCATTTATAATGTAGAAAATAAATAAACCGAATTTAAAACATTTTTAAGATTTATTGTTTGATCAGGCCAATAGTGGGTCCATTCATCCATCATCCGTGAATTTGTAACGACCTGAAGCAGCTCTAAGCAACATCCCATCCATTATCAAGTTGGATTGTAAAATGTATGATGGACATGATGTTTGCTAATCATCTGAGATTCTGAGAGGGAGGGAAATGGATTCCTTATAATTCACAGGGTAAAGACCTTGGAAGTTTCCAGACTTCTCTGAGATTATTTGCAAAAGCAGAAACTGACTTTAAATTGATGCTTTCAAGGGACCTGAATTTTTGCAAATGAAAGTCAGTAAACTATCTAAGGCTGCCAGGTTTTATATTGAAAAATCGCTGTTTTTGAGTGTGTGAAGAAAACCTGTGATTATCTCGTCTCCACTTTCTGTCAGAGAGTGTCCGATCCCATCTGAGAGGCAACGGGAGGCTGAAGGGGATGATTGCAGTCATCAGCATCTTCAGGAAAGGGTTGCAAGTCACACACAGATTACAATAATCAACACAAGGATTGCTGAGATGACTAGATCATGGATGCTAATCACAGTTTTCCAAGGAGGAGGCCAATCAAATGCAACCAGTTACAATGTGATTCAATCATGAGATTCTGGTGGCTTCCACAGACTCCCTGCTATAAAATGGAAATGTCAGAATCATCTTGCAGACTCAGTCATCTCTTAAGATATTGGTGGCATCTAGTTCAAGAACATTGGCGTCTGGTAGGCACATTTTTGTCTGTAAATTAAAGGCTTAAAAAGACATTTCTACATGGAAGCTGCTGTCTTTCTGACTCATTAATTTCATCCATCATCACGTCTTTGCAGAAGGTCAGTTGGAGTCAGAATATCAAATGAGACAAAATGGGTCAAGAGATGCCTACACCATCTGGTGTTTGTTTCGTTTCTCCCTCTAATCTTCTACATTACTCAAGACTCACTGAGGATGATTCCGACATAATTTCTAAAATTATAATAGGCTGTAAAGATCAAGAAACAAAGAACAAGAAACAAAAGATGAAATGCGAAAGGGCAAGTAGTTTGTCTAGGAGTGTGATACCCGCAGATGAGAGAAGCAGATACACCATTACTGTATTAGACTTAGACTTAGAGAAATGTTATTGTCATTTTATATACACAGAGTGCATACAAAACAAAATTTGAGATGCATACAGCTTTTTCAACAGTGAATGAGCAGCTTAGTAGTGAAATGAACATTTCACAGTGAATTGAACATTTTAACAGGCCGGTCCTAAGCTGTCAGGACCAAAGGAGAGCCTCATTAAACACTTTTTTTGACCCATGTACAGAAAACTCTGAAGACCATGTGAAAGCATGTTTTTCCTCGGCCTATTTGCGAGATTAAATATTTAGATTGTGCCTTTTCTCTGCCTAAATAGGAGTGATTTTAGAGAAACCTTGTGCCAGTCTTTATGCTGGAATGTTTAAGGTAGGGGTGACAGAAAGCAGCTGCATCCTCACTCTAGACAAGGCTGAAGGGAGAATCATGAGAGATAAAGAATGAGTTCACAGAGCCTCCCTCATGCCGTGAACAGATGACACCTGTTCTAAGTGTTTATCTGGCTATTGAGAAATTAATGTGCTTGATGAACGGACGTTGTTTTGCTTCAATGTTCAAGTGTAAGAAAGTTCTCTATGCAGGGCTGGGGTGGTTCCATGGGAGAGACAGCGTGTTGGAATTTTGTAAGGTATAAATGTGTGTGTTGGGTTTGCCATATTCAGAGCTCTGCCTCTCCGTCTAAGGACGTCAAATGTCTTTGAACTTTCTCTTGCAAGAGTCTCAGTTTCCCAAAACTTCACAATCAGTAAGATAGCAGTTTACTCAAAATTTGGATGTTGGAAGAGGATCTAATGGTATCTGTGGAGTCAATAAACAGTCACCTGATTGCTTAAAGTTAGAAAGATGGTTGGTTAGGCAGGATGAGGAAAGGCTGTCTGTGCTGGCAGGTGGTCCTTGTTTTATTGGAGGGTAGAAAAACTTTTAAAAATGCGGAAAGCTGAGGAGGATGGGATGCTGCCGGTCCTTGTGTGACTATCTAGAGGTTAGGCAGGAAACATGGATAAAAAGAATTTGAGCCTTTTCTGGAGGAGGTAATCAGGAAAACACAGATGGTTAATCACTAAGGCATAAATGGCCACCAGCAACTTTTCTTAAACTCCTCATAATAAGCCTTATTAAAATCAGGTGTGGACTGCACCACGCCCACCAATCGCTCCTGGGAAAACAGACCATACAAGCCAGATACTGGAGTATTGAATTCACTGATCAGTGTTAATAACACAGCATAATCCCCTCTGTGGGATTTTCACAACACGAGGAAAAAAGGCACAAATACTCAGAGCATTTAAATCCATTAAATCAGCAGGGTGTTCACTTTTAGTTTGCTCTCATTGGCTTTATCACTGGACTCAATCCAATAAAAAATTATTGGACTATTTCCCCATGATGGATGTAGGGATGGTTGGATGGCCAGATGGACGGATGGATGGACGGCTGGATGGATGAAAGGACATACTGAAGGACATATTGTTAGGACTCCAGTCTGTGTGGTCTGTGTTTTTGTGTGTTTGTCTTCCTTCCTCACCAGGAGGCGCCTGGTTCTGATTCTCCTCCTCACACACCTGCAAGGGGTTTCCTCGTTAAACGGAGTGTTCTTAAGCTGCTGACTGCCACTACCTCGACACCAGAGTGTTTGCCAGTTTTGGGTACTCTAGCCAAGCTGAGTTTTGCTGAGTTAAACTGAGTTTTTGTCAACCTGAGTCTTAACATTGTCTTTTTGTCTTTGCCTCTCGGCAGGAAGTCATCCTGCAAACTGGATTTTTCTGACCTTCTCTCCCTGGAAGGATAAACTGAGCTTCAAACTGAGCTGGGGATACAAACCAGAGGTTTGGATCCACTTTTCCCAGAGGAAACATTTGAGCTTCACTCTGAGCAAGGGATTCATCTGCACAACGTTCACGTACCGCAGGAAATCTGAGTGGCAGTCAGTCTTCTCCGTTCATCTACAAGCAACCGCATTCTGGGTAACCCTGTCCGCCCTCCTCCGTATGAGACAAACACCGGAACACATTCCTCACCTGCTGAAGTCTAAGAGTAAACCTTATCTCTGGAAACGTGAGTCTGCCAACCTTTTCTCCCCTTCAGGTTTGAGAGTCAATTCTCCCACTGAACCTGAACTAACCGCAGTGTCTTCCCCTCACCTTTCAGTTCCGGTTGAGCAGTGTTCAAAGCAACACTGGATCTCCACAAAACTTCTCAATAAACCTGTTAAACTTTTTCCCTTGTCTCACTAGACTGGTTTTATCTGCACGTGGGTCCGAGCTCTTGATAAAATCATGACACATATGGATGATGGATGGATGGATGGATGGATGAAAGGATAGATGGACATACGGTTGGATTGATGGATGGATGGATGGATAGATGGACAGAAGAACAGATGGATGGATGGACGGATGGATTCTGTTAGTTTTGCTCAGGTTTCTTTGTTGGAGATTATGGGAATAAATGAATTGAATAGACTATATATAAAAAAACAAGCTGAGCCTGAGATTAAAGATTTTCACAGATTTTCAGATAAACTTGTCCCAGAGCTTTAAATAAAGTGTAGAGAGAATAGCTAAAAGTGAAGTTTCATATTCAAAATAGATCTCTTTTATTTCCTGCACTTGGAATGTTAAATCATGGTCTCACTTTTTTAATCTTGTCTCTCTGCAGGAAGAAGTACTGCATGCTAAACAGCTGATGCTATAGGACAGACTGTCTAAGTATTGTGGTTGTCTTATTTAAAAAATTCTAGAAAAAAAAGTTGCTTAAAGTTATCTTTCCAAATCTCAAGTCGATGTTAATTCAACCCTCAGAGCCATTTTGACAACATGGTCTCAAAGTTTGATGTCTTGTTCATTAGTAACATTCAGCTGTTTTTGGTGGTGGTCAGACTGTTATTTATCAGACAAGAGTATTCTCTAATGCTCCAAATGATCTGGTCCATCCTACCTCGTGCAAATCAGGCCATGTGTGCTGTAACAAATTATGAATGCTCCCTTGGCCAGCCATGCATCACGCTGACTGACAAGTTTCCCATGAAGCAGAGCCTGAGGGAACCGTCGTGGGGCCTCAAATCTGACAGACTCATAGCGACAGAAAAGCAGCCGCCGGAGGAAACAGACAGGGAACCGCCGATCGCAGTTAAGAAAAGTGAGTCAAATAGTAGTGGGACGAGTCAACTGGAGGCAAAGCTGCTTTGAACCCTCAATAAGATGCCAAACATTGTGATTTTTTATCAGTCAGCTTGTCTGTAGGTGTGGAATTTGTTAAAATATTTTTACATAATCCAATTATACAGTCAGACAACAAGTAATGCTGGATTGTGTAGTTTCTAAAAACACAATAGAAGCTGTTTGCCTTCTTATGTTTGCCTGCAAGACTTTCCTTTTTGATTACTTTTATAGAAAGATAAAGCTCTTAATGTGTACTGCTGCAAACCTTGAAAACTTAATTTCAGTGTGAAGAAAGGTGTGACCCAACCATGTGTAGTGCCCAGTCGAGCACTCTTCTTCCTGCTCCCAGTAGATAGTTTTTATTTTTTATAGATAGGCACAGTAAGGCTTATGGCTTGTTTTTCAAATAAGTCTTGCAATAAACAAGAATGTTGTCACTTTAACCCCTGGGAGCCACCAAAGGATGCAGTTAAGGAGCCACTTTATCTAGCAGGAGGACTGGTGCAAGCATCCATTTTCACCACCTCTGCTGATCTGTATTGCTGATTCTGAAAAGCTGGCTTCTGTTTCTGTTTTATCCGGGTGTGTGTTAGATACATACTGTATAGAGCTGAAATATGAGTTTAGTTTATATCACCGAATGGAGACAAAACCAAGTTAGATAAACTGAAAAATGCCGTGTCTTAAATAGTAAACAGAGAATTGGAGACAATATAAAAAACATCATAGCTTACAAGATGTTTAACTGTTTGGTGAAAAGGACAATTTGAATGCTAGAGACTTATAGACTTTATCCAGTTCACTACTGGGAATTGGTGACATCACAAAGAAAGGATATCAAAATATTTGAGCAACATCTTATTAGCAACAATGTTAAACCTTGAGCAAAATTGCTCCTAATGGACAGTGATCCTAAGAAATACTGCAAAATGAGTCAGAAAATGGCATTAGGACAACAAAGAAAGAATGATTCATGCAAACCTAGTTTAAAGGGGAATTCTACCAAAATATGTAGGTAAGAGTTTGACTCTAAACAAAGTTACAAACCCCCTAATATTGCCTTTTATTATTCTTAGAATATTAAGGATTTTAGTAATCCTTCCTGACAACAGAACCCTTCATTTAATGTGTAATAGTTGAAAACACAAAGAGAGGCAGATTAATCAAAGCAAAGGATGAATGAATGTACAGTTTAAAATTCAAACATAAAAGGAGCCTTCAGGGGATCCAAGAGCAATGAAACCAACAGGATGATTCAAAAAGTAATTATACTGGGAGGATATGAATACTGGACTGGGATCAAATGATACAGATTAATGGAAAGTAACCAGCCCTGCCATGGAGAATGGCATAATAAGGACAGAATGGAAAAACAAGAAGGAGGAAGCAATACAGAGAATTAGAGAAATAAAACACAAGGAACCCTGAAACTCCATAAATAAAACCAAAAAAATCTAAGCAAAGCCAGATTTAAAAAAAAAATTGTCATAAAAAATTGATGGCATACTTGATATGGTGAATTTAGAAATGGTTTCTATCTAAAAAAAAAAAAAAAACAGAGCCCCAGCACCCATCCATGAGGCACACCCATACTGTTTATTAGAACAAGAACCTTAAGTTTGACTATTTTTTTTTCAGGATCATTTCTGCAGGTATTTATAACAAAAACAGAGAAGTTCTAGACTACAACTTGTACTTGGCCAGCCATTCGAATGATGGGTGGAAAAAAGCTGAGAGATAAAATATGGAAATGACCAGACCTGAACTGGAGCCACAGTGGTGCTGGCAGTTATTGATTTCTTTTGGGTCAGTGCTTCAAACTTATCTGATATTTCTACCAGCCGCCGTTTCTATGTGACAGGATGAACTCACCCAGATGTTTATGCCCCATTTAGTCAATCAATTTATTGCAGCCTGAGTGAGAAAGATTGGATTCCTATCATTCCTACATTGGAAGCAGAACTGTCATACTTCGTTTGATCTTCAGAAGTTAGTGGCTTATAGTCGAATAAGTCTTTCCACCATGTTTTAAATAAAGGATTAAATGAGAAGGGTGTTTAGTTATTGCTTCTTTGTTGTTGAAAACACTGTGTACAAATGCTTATTTTTGTTATTTTGCTATTGTACCTTTTTAGTATTTAAGCAATGTTTGTTAATAATATTTTAAACATTATGAAGTTACAATGACCCAAAAATAGAATAAACCTTAAAGGGAAAAATTATGTAGCTTTTTTGTTGTTGTTTAAAGTGCTTTTAAAAAAAAAATAGAAGCAAGAAATCTCCTGACTGTCAAAACCCGTAATGTCTCTAAGTATTAGAAGAGTTGTCTTCAAAGTGAGGGGGAAAGTGGTTCAGGAGGCAGGGGCTCATCATTTCTTCAGTCTCCCCCTTCTTGCCTGCTGTTGGTGGTCTGAGGACCTGCTGGCACTGATTGTATAGCAGTCCTACTTCTGTTAGTCTGCCCTAGAAAATATCGCTTAACACCATATGTTTGTGAATAGGTGAAGAACTTAATGTTCAAGAAATGATCAAGTAAGGCACATCTAAGGCCCAACCCTTGTTTGCGCACATGTGAATACAGCAATTGGCCGAAACCATTTAGTCCCAAACAAACTCCGAAGCAGTTCTTTTATGCTTTGAATGTGATCTGATCTAGATCCAACACAACCGCCTTTGCATCGTTTCTGAAAGAATTATTCGTTTTTTTACCTGAATCGTTTCAGTAAAAAAATGTCTTATTCCCAATTGAGCCTTATATGATTTCAGCTTTTTACAAGAGCTGAGAAACACAAAGATTGGACAATATCTTCTTGCATCTCTGGAACATGTATCTTACGAAGCAGTGCGGGAATCAGAAATGCTTGAATACACTGCTAATGAAAGGCAGTTTTTGATGCTTTAAGCTTTCATTTCGCTGAGGCTCAGCCTCATATATTTCAACAGCTCAAAGCTAAATCATAATGCAACCTCATTCATCATTGCTTTTGAAAACCACTGATTGCATGCTGCAGGTGATGGTCAGCATTTGGTATGGCAGGTAAAGAAAGGAGGATGATTGGCCAGACAAAAGGACCAAGAAGCAGCTTGAAGTCACAAAATCTCTACTTCCATCTCTGAGCAAGAGGTTTGAAGGAGGATGTTAACGTGGGGGTGGAGGTTGGTTGAGGACACAACTGCAGAGATGAGGGATGGCAGTGAGGAGTTCTTGTAGGTTTAATGTAGTAAAAAGGCAACAGAAACAACATCCAAGTCTCAAACCAAAGAAAAACAGGAGGCGTTAGTAGAAAACACAGGGGAGTCTGGGAGATAAAACAAAGACTGTGGTAATCAGCTGATATGGAGCAGGTGTGGATGGAAGTGACTAGAAGGGACAGGCACAATAGGGCAACAGAAAGTAAGAACTCCAAAAGGGGAGAACCATTATAGAGGTTTTATGTTGCTTGTTTTCTTGTATTCTGTTTGAGAGGTTTTATCTCTATCTTATCTGTTTATTGATTTTTTGTCACCATTAATCCAACCCTGAGGTAGAATGAATCTCTCATTCAAGCTCCAAGGATGTTTCCTTTTACTAAAGTGTGACTGAGGGAGACTCGGACCTAGTTTGATCTTCTAGAAACTATACTAGCATCCAATAAATAAAAAGCTGTCTCTCTCTTAGGCAGGGAACAAATAGATACAGAAGAGCTAATGTATCATTGGGGTCTCTGTAAAGCTATTGTTTTTGTCAGATAGAACAATTGTTACAGCAGTTCAGTTAGAAAACAGCATATTTTATTTACTTTGAAATAAATAATTAACAGATCAATTCTGCTGTCAGAAAAAGCTGTTTACCATTACAGCTTCTTGGAAAGTATTGATTATTTTAATTCCTTGTAAAAGAGTATTGATCCTTCTAGCCGTCCTCTATCTTGCAATCCTTCATTATAGATTTTAACATTTCATTCTTAGTTTTTAAGAAGACCAAGAGTCTTACCCACAGGGCCTTTTACAACCAGTAATCTGATTTCATTGCTTAGGTACAGTAGTAGATTGACTGAGTCTTTTGTGCTTTTGTGTATTTCCTTGGTTCAGTACAATTAATTTAAAAGGTTAGTGTGCATCAACACATCTTGGAACTGCACTCTACTCACCTAAAGTACTGTGGTCTTGAACAAACACCATCCAAAGACTTGGTCGAACTGTTCTTTATTTTCTCAGAGGAGACAAATTTGTTGAAATCGGACCTTTCTTTAGCACATTTACATCATGTCCAAACTTCCCATTAAAAGGCAGCAAACAACCAAACACACTGGCCAGTACTTTACAGCGCGGACCTCGGTGCTGACCAATAAGACTTTTAATGTTCCACTCCCATTTCTTCAAACAAAGACGCAAATAACTGACATCGAAAACGTCACATCTTCACAAAGTGCACATCACCGAAATCATCCAACACAAGCACTTCAACTATCTCTTTGGCTTCATCAGGGCCAAACATCTCATTTACAATGGCTTTACAAGCTGGCTGTGTTAGGAATCCAGTTTGTGTGGGTTGTGTTTTTGTGTGTTTTCCCTCCACCACCAGGTGGCGCATGGTTATCGTTGGCCCTTTCACACACCTTCGCATGGTTGCCTCATTACCTGGGGACTCTTAAGCTGCTGACTCCCACTACCTTGATGCCAGAGTGTTTGCCAGTTTCGGGTACTCTAGCCAAGCTGAGTTTTGATGAGTCAAACTAAGTTTTTGTCAACCTGAGCTTTAATCCTTTTGTTTTTGTCTTTGCCTCTTGGCAGGAAGTCATCCTGCAAACTGGATGTTTTGGACCTTCTCCCCCTGGAAGGATTGTTTGAGCTTCAAACTGAGCTGGGGATTCAAACTGGAGGTTTGGATCTACTTTTCCCCAAAGGATTGTTTGAGCTTCACACTGAGTAGGGCAATCATCTCCACAAGATCTGTTCAAGTACCGAAGGAAATCTAAGTGACAGTCAGCTCCTCCGTTTCTCAGGGAAACAACTTAACCTTGGTAACCCCTGTCCGCCCTCCAACGAGCAAACCAATTTCTGGAACAACCTGCACTGGATTCAAAGAAAGACACCTTTTCTTGAAATGTGAGTCCTGTTGCCTTTACGCCCTTTTGCTAATCGAAACTAACCACAGGAACTTCCCCTTCTTTTTTCAGTCCCGGTTCGCCAGTGTTCAGAGCAGCACTGGACCCATCTCTACCAGTTCTCAATAAACCTTTTAAACCTTATCCTGGTCTCTCTGATTGGTTTTCTGCATGTGGGTCAGATCTTTGAGTAAAATCATGACAGGCTGTATTAATGTTGGAAAGTTTTCACCACACACCATGCACAGCGGAGTCAGTGCTCTCACATCCCAAGTAAAAGTAAATCCAAATGTCTTTTTTGTTTTGTTGACCGCTTGAACTTTCATCTGGGGTAAAAATTTTGTCCAGGCATTTGCATTTTCCCTTTTCAAAAACTTCTCCATCACTGTCAATCGCTCGTCTTGCTGAAATCCCAAGCTCATACTTTCACTCTGTTGTCTTTACAGGCACTTATCTCCCTCTGCGGCCACCCACTGAAATAGAAAATTTTTACATTATCTACAACACCTAATTAAAACACAGAGACCCAACAATGGTTGAGGTGATATGAGATACTTTCCCATGACACACTTATGATCTGTCACTGCACACTGGTTGAAAATCACTGCTCTATGGCATTCTACCACATGGAGGACTGTTTGCCAATATCAAAATACCTTACAGACCATCCAACCAAACTGTCTTAATTATGGGGTTCCACTGGGCTCTATACTGAGCATTATACTCTTTTACCCAAAACTGCATCTGCACTGACCACAGCAACATGTTTATTATAATATATTACATCGGTTGATTATAGTAATTGATAAAAAAAGCAGAGTAGTGATGATATGCTGAGGTTCTCAAACTTCTTTTGGCCTACTAGATACATTTTCTCTTATGTTTTATTGTTTTCAGGGTTTTAAAGTGTTATAATTACTAAGTTTCAACAAAGGTACTGATAATTACTTTGAAAAGAGGTTTTTCCATTTAAATGTATGTTTTGTATTTGACGCAAGCAATAGAGAACTAATGGCAGCGCAACAAAAGCAGGATGAATAAAAAAGAGTTCTGATAAACAATGTGAGGGAGCTGCTGGATAAAGCTATCACAGAAGGAGTTCGCCCCACTTTAACAGAGCAATTAAGGGTTCCCCGCAGAGGATGGTGAGATCGCAGCAGTAATCACTCTTCACGCTGTGGGAGTTACTGCAGGCTGATAAACAGCAGCAGAGCCACGTTTTCTGTTTGTCCTGAATGTAAGCTGAGCAGCATAAACAGGTGTCTCATTCTTCATCCTTTCCTTCAGTCTGGATCTGAATCACTGCGTCTGTTTGGTCTGCAGTTTTCTTAGAGACTGACTCACGATTTAGACATTACTGCTGACCTTGTTGTAATTGCCTGCTCTCAGCTGCCTGGCTGGGACTGTTAAATGATCATTCATTGGGTCTTAAGTCTTTTTGATTGATTGGTTGATTGATTGATTGACTTTATAGATCTCACAGTGGAGAACTTTACTCAATAGTCAAAAAGAAGAAGAAGGTGCCAAAAGAAGGAAAAGGTGCATATGGGTTACAGGATTATTATACAGTGTTATTATATAGGGTATTAACTGGTAATTTATAAAGATGTATATTTATATATATTGCTATTGCACTGGGTATCAAATATGAAAACAGGTTATTGCTCAGGGTATAAGATATTAGTTGCACTTTAGATATTGCACAAGTTATTGCCATTACAGTGCCGTATTGTAGAATCTGATGGCAGTACGGATGAATGACCTGCAGTAGCGTTCCTCTTTACACAAAGGTTGTAAAACTCTTTCTCTAAATGAGCTCCATTGAGTCCAGATTGCAGCCTAGGACAGAAACAGCCTTTCTCAGTTTTTTGTTCAGTCTCTTTCTGTCCTGCTCTACGCTGCTAGGGGCCCAGCTGACAATAGTGTAGAGAAGAGCTGAGGCCACCACAGAGTCATAAAGGTGGACTCCTCACTCCAGGACATCAATGTTTTGGCATAAGCCCTTGGTTGGGACTTTGCAGATGCCTCTGCCAAGCAGGAGCAGCTCAATACATTATTAAACATTAATTTTGTCACAAAAACTATGCATTCGATTTGGATGTTAAGTCTAAGTTAAGGAAGAATTTACTCAAAGCTTATGGAGGGTATAAAGTCTGTTATAAAGTTGCTTTGTAGGAAAAAGTTCCTAGGTTCATCTTTCTGCATTCAGTTTGAATGTTCTCCCTCTGCATGGATGGGTTCTCTCTTGGTACTCCAGCTTCATCCCACACTCCCAAAAGGTTAAGGTTAGGTTAATTGCTGTCTCAAATTTTCCCTTAGATATGCGAAAGGTGTGGTTTTATTTCTGTGTTGCTTGGCGACCTGTCCAGGGTGTACCCCGTCATCCGCTTATAGATTGTTGAAAATAAGACAAATGGATGAATTGTGAAACATTTCTAGAATTGGTCATTTTAAAATAAGTTAAAACCTAATTATTGACCTTCTTTTAAGTTTTTGGATTCTTTATTGCATCCACCCGTTGTCTACATCATCATTTGGAAGTTTGCTATGTGGGCAGGTGGCTATCTCTCATTGGGTGAAAGATGGGATACACCCTGATCAGAGTTCAGTTTATCACTGGATCTCTCAGCAGGACTCCTCAGGTTGCTTCCTGGGCACCACAAGCGGCCCCCTGCTCCCTTAGAAAGGGGTTAAGTGCAGAGCAGAAACAATGTTCTGTACAATTGCAATAAGAATTAAAGCTTATCATTACTGATTTGCAAAGAATACCCCAAAAATACCACATTTTGTTCCAGAAGACTAGAAGCTTAATAACTGCGAAAGGTGTTTCTATGGAGTGTGACTCAGAATGACAAAAGGCAATTAATGCCTTTCTTTTTCAGAAATCCATCCTAAAACTTATTTGGTGTTTTGCATTAAATTACTGAAAACAACTTAACCAACTGAATATTTCTGTTTCTGTAGATACTTATTGAGAGATTCAATTCAATTCAGTTTATTTATACAGTGTCAATTCACAATACATGTCATGTCAAAGCACCAGATCATTCAGTCAAATTGATTCAAAGTTTTCTATCTAAGGAAAACCAGTTAATTGCCTCAACTCATTGACGCGACTGCAATCCCTCACACTAAGCATGCTTGCAGTGACAGTTGAGAGGAAAAACTCCCTTTTAACAGGAAGAATCCTCCAGCTGAAACAGGCTCAGCGAGGCCGACAGAAGCAGAGATACAAAAGGCAACTGTAAAATGCGGCCTGGACCAGGAAACACACAGCCAGGCAGACGAGCCCCGAGCCAGCTTCCGTGTCAAAGGATGAAGAGAACACATCCAGCTAGTCACAGTCAGAGAAACAGGACTACACTGAAAAACAGGCCGATCTCGAACATCTATAAACAAAGGTGTTGATGGCAGCAGCACAGCTGATACTGTATTTATCCAGCCAAACATTGAATACTTTATCAATTAGCATTACAAGCACAAATCCTGTCCCAGATATAAAAACTAAATGTGGCACATATTTCAAAAACTTTGATAATTCCAAATGCAGATTCCTATTTCAACAGGTAGGTTAACTGTATCTTACCTGCTGTATTTCTCTTAGATAGCAATGTTGGATCTTTCACTCCATAGAGGCACTGGCAATCACTGTCCTTTACTTCAAATTGAATTACCAATTTCCCAGCCTCCATTTCTTCCCTAATCTTAATGGTTAAGCAAGGCCCGATGAAAATTAGCTTTGCACTCATGGAACACTAAACCTTAACATCAATAGATCCAACTCTGCAACTGGTAATTGACTTCCAACAGCTTCATTCATTATGGTTGAGAATGAAATTGGATTTTGCTGTTTGGTCACTCAGGTCGGCACAAGTCTCTGTTCCTCTATTATCCAATCTGCTCAAAACAACTGAGGAACATGGACTAAATTAAGCCGATATGCTCAATTTCAGTTGCATGGACACTCCTGTTACTTCCCATCTCTTCTCTTCCAACTGTTTTTAATCATCAGTACCTCGCTGCCTCTTCACACCTGTCTCTGATTGTTCACTCAATACATTAGTTATTTTCTCTCAGAGAGGTAGAAAACCATGCAAGATCAGTTTGAAGTGATGCTGGAAGACTTGCTGGAGTGTCTCCAGATAATAGAGCCGCTTCATTCAAGAGGTTTTCTTTCTTTTTTCATGATTTTTGAGTGCCTTTGGGAAAACATTTGTATCTTTGCTTCAATTTGTTGAAGTTTAGAAACACATTTTTAAGCCAGTAAATTCCCTCCTTATGAGAAAAAACGACCAAACAAATAATAGAAAAAATATTTAAATAAAGACTTGAGGCTCCATCTCCATTCTTGCTTAATTAAATGAATCAATGCAGATGTTTAACCCTACGCTGTATGCGAGCTGCTAAACACAGTGGTGTAAGGGTCATGATCTGGGCTTGTTTTGTAGCCAAGTTCATTGAGGCAACCAACAATACCTTTTAAACACATCATTAAATCAGTATGACTGAAAGATGTGGGATTAATTCAGAAGAAAAGCTTTAAAATTTGTTTTTAAACAAAAGTAGGTGCACTGCAAATAAAGTGTATGAAAATTGGGTGATAAGCTGCATATTATCAACCTTAAAAATCCTACTAGAAGGCAGAGGAGGGACAGTCTGAAGCATTCTATGGGACTGGTAACCATTAACGACCATTTAATGGGTGCTGACATCTAAAACAGGTGGGGTTTTTTTACTTATAGATGTTTAGTTAATATCTCTTAGATCCTGCTCCGTAAATATTTAGTTAGTGCCACAGACAGAATATTTTCATAGGGTTGTCTAGGCAGAGACAACTATGCAGCAAAAAGGAGCTAAAAGCAATTCATGCTCCAACCACATGAATTATATTGAAATAACAAGACAGTGACCGAGAAGAAATTCTGTATTTTCCAAATGCATCACTCAAGACACAGAAGATAAAGAAAGTTTAAACAATGCTAATAAATCTATACAAATATCATACACCTATGCTTTCTTAATTAATTTATGATATTATGTAAAATCCAAATTAAGTAGGTTAAGCAGTTGTTTTTTTAAATTTAATTACATAACATTTTTATTGATTTCAATGTATTTATATAGCACTAATTCACATGTCATCTCATCTTAGAGAAACAATTAAATCAGAACATGCAGTCATAAAATACTCCTGGATGACTTGCAGAGATACATAACTTTACATTCTCCAACATCATTGACAAAAATAGTTCTAATCAGAGCATGAGTTGTTTATTTGTCATCTTACGTCTTAGTATATTTATATAATTTATTATTTTTTGTGTAAATATACAGTTGAAATACTAAAAATTGAAATTAAAAAGGGCGTGAGGGTATCACTGCTGCCACTCTCTGTTTAAATGGGGAGTTGCTTGTTCAGCAGGTAGTGAGTTGCATCCAGGAGGCAATTAGCCTAGCCTTTCCTGTGTAAGTCAGCCTGCTGATCTGTTTTTCCTGACTCTGATTGTTTACTTTCAGTGGCTGCCGATTTATCTGGACTTGATCCCTCTGAGGTCCATAAAAATAAGGAGGCCAGAACAGCTTTGGCTGTGGATTCAAACAGGTCCAGCTTTCACCAGCTTTCACCGCTACCCTCTGTCGCCTAGCAACCATTACAGTTAACACACAAAGTAGGCAAAGAATGGATGCTGAACTTCTCCCTACTGTTCTGGGTGCTAATAATATTTTCGAGGAGCTTCAGCAGCAGTATCGTCATATTCATAGTCCCCCACACTGCAGAGATATCAGAATCAGTGATTCAATGTCAGCCAAACCCATTTGCACAGAGACAAATAAAACCTTTAAAAAAAAAAAAAACATTATCTGCCACATATCTGACGCAATAAGAATTTAAAACAACTATTTTCATTAATTTCTGACTGAACTATTCATATACTTGGATTATATTAAACACTGCACTTACAATATTCCCCAGTTCCCTTTTCCCTCTGAGCATAGAGCTCAGACTTGCTTTGACTCGTAATGAATCATGGGATATACAAGGCTACAGAGGATACAACGGACCTGTCATGATCTGGCCTGTTTGCTCTCCCTTAATTAGTCATTCCTTTCACCTGTCATTTTCCCTCCCTGCCTCAATTATAATTTATTCCTCTCACCTGTTTCCTCTTTGTTATATTCAGTTCGGCCTAAGCATTCAGTGCCCGATCATTTCTTGTCTTTCTGTCAGTCTGTCTGTTTAGTTTTAGTTCATGGTTCGTGTCCTGGATCCTGGCAGCCAGTGGAAAGAGGGTTTTTGTGTTTGTCTCGTCTCCTGATTGTCCACTGTTCCTCCCCCGCGGAGTTCTATGGGTTTTTGGCTCAATATGTGGGGAGGTTCAGTTTTTATCCAAGTAAACCTGGCTCCAGGGAGGAGACCAGTTTAAAGGTCCTGCATCAAGTTCTGGTTCCACGTCTTGTCTTGGCTACGCCCCCCCGCCTGCACTTGCCGCGTGCCTCAGATCCTAGCAGCTCCCCTTTTAGTTTTGTTTTTCACTTAATCAACCCTTTGAACTTGCCCACTGACTGTCTCCTTGAATACTGGTTCCATTCTGTCCTCGGTTCATGACAGTACCAATCCTTCAAAAAGGGCAAACGGAAGACTGAATTTGTCGGGTACTTATGAAGGAGTCTATGAGTCTATTAAGCTATGACTTAATCAGCCGACGAATCTGAGCTCATATTCAGTGGCTGCGTCCTCTGAATTTGAGCATAGCATCTGTTGGTAATATCGTTAAAATCGAGCTCTTCTTACTTCTATTCCAGACCTACACGGCATGTTTATGCCATAAGTCGATGTGACTGGGCTAGGCTATCTAGGGATGGCTGCAGCTCCTGTTTCTCTTTACCAGCAGTCACTATTTCACCACCTCTTTCTCTTTTAGCAATTTTCCCTCCAGTTAAATAGCTCCCCCTCTTAGTAACATACATCCATATTCTCCATAAAACTCTCTGCTGGTTGAACGCAAATCTATTTTGTTTTGTGTGTTTCTGTTTTAAAGCATTAGCTCTGAAGAACATTTCCATAAGGATACTTAAAGGTTTATTTGTTAGCTGCAAAAGGAGTACCTTGAATCTATAGCAGGATGAGTCACCCACATAAACAGCAATCACTGCCGGTAACATTATGTCTTTAAATCAACCCTGTTACAAATTAAGCTTTGATCAAATGCTTAATAGTTGTTTTGAGTGAATATGTAGGGCTATTCATCAGCATGAGTACATTGTGAATTATAGCTCAATTAAAACGGTTATTTAATCTTTTAAAAGTTACAGGAAATGTGAAAGTTTTTTTTGTTTTGCTTTGTTTTTTTCTGCTCTGTTTTTGTTTATTCAAAGGAAAGTGTGTCTTTAATAATATCAAGTATGTACAATAATTTTCTGCAATCACTTCAAATATGTATTGAAGCCTTAGTGGACCTGTTTTCCCCCTTTTCTTCCACTTATTTCAACAGCCTCCTTATGGTGATAAGAGCCCAGAGTTAAATCACACAAATAATGAAACTGAAGCTGTTATCTAAAATTGTCTTCAATCATAAGTCGAGTGGGTAACAAAAACATCTAACGCCACACTCTCTACTAAAGAAATGTGATTGGTATGAAAGTGTCAAATAAATAGATATGTGAAAGCCATTCTTATTGAACTGTTAAGGTTAAGTAACACTGAAACTTGCTCTTGACCAACCTAAACCAAATACAAGTCAAAGACTGAGAATTTCATTGTCTTCCTGTAGGAAAATGGGTTTCATCATTCCAGATTTTACCAGCTAATCTCTGAAGATGTTTCTGATTTTACTGTTTAAATTAAGAAGTTTAAATACACTAAAAATAATAAATGTTTAAACAGTCAGGGATAGACCAGATGATGCTTTATTTTGTTTGGTCAACCTGTAATAGCAGACGTTTAGACCTCCTTGTTCCTCCTTTGTATATTTTCTTAGATCAGCTGGTAACTTTATTCTATGTAAACAATTACAATGAGTAAAAAAAAAACAGTATGTGGGCATATTTTGTTCCTGCTTTGGTGTAATTTCTAAGATCTGCTAGTGTAACTTGATACTTTGTAAACAATTACATTGAATGTATAACAGTAGTAAAAAAACACATGATGTGGACATCTAGTATCATACTCAAACTACAAGTTTAGTCGTTAAGCTATGAATACATTTTAGAAATAAAGGGAACAACTCCTTTTGTCATAATGCCAAGTGTCTGATGTGCATACAGCATGTCCAAATGGGACACAGAGCATAAACCAATCAAAGAAACTTAGCTTTGTGTTGTAGTGACTGAAATCGACCCTTATCTATGCTCAGCTCCTGGTGCAAATGAGGAAATTAACAAATCTCTGAATTATCTGGTGAATCCAGACAAAGTGTCTGACAACAATGTTCTCTTGCTTTATTAGCAAATAAATTCAACCACTCTCTCATGATGGTATCGAACTTGATTGATCTCACATTGATCTCAGCCTTTCTTGAACACAAGCGACAGGCCATTCCTCAGGGGCGGACCAGTTCCGGTTTAATTTGCATGTTTTCTAAATCCAAACAAGGCTTTGTTTTGGTATCCACTCTATAAAGCCTCGAACAAAACGCCATTTCTGACATTTTGAATTGAAAAATCTTCCTGGATGGGAAGGTTTCATCCATCCATCCATCCATCCATTATCTGACATGCTTTTCCCAATTGGGGTCGCGAGGGGTGCTGGTGCCTACCTCCAGCAGTCAATGGGCGAGAAGGTTTCAAACTTGGAAAATAAAGTCCAGTGGATTGTTTTTTTTTTTTTTTTTTTTTTTTTGGAATGAGATCGACCTGGATGACTGAGAATCTTCGCCAGCATATCACCAGAATGATTGACAATTAGGAGGACCACTTATTTAGATGATCCACCCAGAAATAAAAGATCATCCTCTATACCTTTAAAGTAACACTTTAAATTTAACACCAATCCGAGTGCATTTCATCCCACTCTGAATTAGTGTTCAACAAACTCTTTACATAGTTTACATCTTATTCCAGCTATTTTTGTAATATCTCTAAAAGAGTCAATGTACTTTGACACTAAACAGTTAACAGTGTGGAATTTACTGATTGTGTTACTGCAAGGCAACACCATGCCGTGGTGCAGCCTCAATGAACAACTCATTAGAATGTGTTTTCCCTGTGTGTTGTTTTTGCCTTACAGATGACTGATAAATCAAAACTACCTCTCTAAGTGCCTCGGGCAACTCGGAAAGCTTCTCTATCTTTGCCGTTACGGCTGTCTTGTATTGTCAGATGTTAGCTCACTGGATCACAGTTCTGTGTGGGTGGAGTGATCTTAAAGCTTGCACCATGTCACTTGTTGTAAGGTTCAAGCATAGTGAACTTCTACTTTCTTCTAATCAGAAAGTAATTTACTGGTTTATTATTTCAGCCTTTCTAAATAGGAATAAAATGTGTGTATGGGGTAGGGGTAATTTGTTTTTTAAGCAAATATTGCATTTTTCTTCAGTATATACTGGCAAGTCAATTAATAGATGTACCACAGCAGGGAGAGGGATAAGAAAGGGGAACTAAAACGTAATAAAGCTACAGAATGACAATGAAACAGTACCTCAGAAACTACAAATGAACAGAACTTTAAAAAAAAACTGCATCGTTATGAACCTTTCAGGCCAGGATATTTACTAGGTGACCCTTGAAGAAGCAGTTAATTGTAGGTTTCCATATAATTATTAGCTGTGGTTAAAATGTAGTTTGAATCCTCAATAAGCTGCAGTAATGTTCTTAAAACATTTAATTAAGTCAAGAAATTCTCCTTTAGATTGATTCAAATGAAATCTTTTCCACCATGGTCTATGATTTTAATCTAGCTCAGAGGTTTTATGATTAATGACCTTAATTATTCAGCATTTCAAAAACCCTCTGAGTGAATTTATTCTCATCTGAAACGTCATCCTGCTGTAGTTAATCAGAGTCAATCAGTCTTTTTCCAAAGTTATTTTTTTTTCTCCATTGCTGCAGCTCTGTATGACCTTAACTTTGTGATAAAAGGTTATGAAAAGAGCCAAGCTATTTTTCTCCAAGTGTGAAAATTTAGTTATTATAAAGCTAAGACTTTAATGATGGGTCAGAAAGGCTGAGAAGTAAAATCATGAAGGTTTCTACAGCTTGTCAAAGGTCTTAATGGCACTTCTGGTTTCTGATTGTCTTCTGAAGAGCAGCTTTTACAATGGAGACTTCGGAGAGTCTTGTCAAGAGTGTAATTTGTTTCTCGGTAACAATAATAAAAATTGGTTTAATTTGACAGTTTGAAAAGGGTTTAACAACGTGAGGAAGGGTTAAAAGGGTTCAGCCTGATTGGTTTGGTAGCTGCCTTCAGATTTAAAATAAAGTCACATTTTTTCATGTGTTAATATTTTCAAAAGTGAAAATGTCTATCTATCTATCTATCTATCTATCTATCTATCTATCTATCTATCTATCTATCTATTAGGTTTATTCAATGATGTTTATAAAGTTAATGTGTGTACATATTAGAGACTGACATTTTTTCGGGAATTCCACGGGTCACGTGATTCCCATGAGATTCCCGTGGGATGGGAGTCAGTATTAGTAACGATCACGTGATTGGGACGGTACAGGATTAAACATTAACAGGAGCAGACGGGAGTGGGAGCAAACCAATAATAAAAAAAAAAAAAAAACTAGGATCGATGCCAAAAAATAAAATAAAATAGAAAGAAAAAAAATCCAGCTGCCACCATTTTGTAGTTTTTTTCCCTTGAAGCCTACACTATAATGTGAATCAAAAAAACTACACGACCCAAAAACCAACAGTGCTTCCGCTCTGAGTTTTTCACCAGCGCTCAAAAAAACAAAACAAGAATGGGAGTGGAGCAGGAGCAGGACTCATTCTGAATGGGAGCGGGATGGGAGTGGGAGTAATTTCACCAGGAGTGGGACGGGACAGGATTTAGATTTCTACTCTGGCCCGGGATCGGGAAGGAAAACAATTTTTTTCTGTGGGAGTGGGACGGGACAGGAGTGAAAATCCACTCCCGTGTCAGTCTCTAGTACATATGGAACATTGGAGAAATAAGATGCTTCACTCTGTTTACTGCAAACTGTCAGGCAACAGTGGTAGAAAATTGCTGATGTTTGTGCAAGGCTAATCACAGTTATCAGGAGACCACTCTATTCTGAGGAGCATTTTGTCCTATGACCTGATCAATTGCCTTGTCAGAAGAAGACACTATTTTGTAACCCACCCCATGTGTTATGATCTGCTAATAAAAAGGCTTTGCAGAGGAAGACCGTCAGAGTAGATGTAGCTGAATATAGCTCTCTCCTTCTGCAGAAGCAATAAAAAAATCCCTCTTCTGTGTGGACTGTTTCTCTTTTATGTACCTACATTTTTGAACCTAACACTATCTATCTATTTATTTTAACAATATAAACCTGTTTTTAGATTTTTACAGTAATGGATATTTGAAAATAGCAGCAACATCAGAGACATGCGAAATGACAGCCGCATGTTATTTAACTGACTAATATAGAAAATGTTCAAATTCAGCATGAATGGAACAACTTATTCGGGTTATTGGGAACAGTGGTGGTTATAGAGTATTCCAGCTGCTGGGAGGAAGGATCTGTGATAACGCTCCCTGGTGTATTTAGGGTGCAGAATGAAAGAGCCAACAGACGTTATTGTGCTTGAAGATAGTTTATCTGTTGTTTTTACACATAAGTAAAGGCCAACAGTTTGTGCTTGGTTACAGTAGCTTACACAGTTCATATTTACACCGAAATTGTACAATAATGAAATCTACAACATAACAGCCAAGTTACGAAGCGGTTTACATTCACGTCTGGTAAAGGGCAAGCAGCATCTGTGTTCATCCAGTCGCAAATCTCATTAGCCTCATATTTCACACGTTTAGTGACACCTTTTTATTTCTTAAAAATGTAACCATAACAGTAATATAAAAAGAAACAAGGAGCCTTTAAAGTATAAAGGTTTGACAATATTTTCTTTCTGTCCTTGATCCGAGACAAGGTTTTGATAAGCAAAAACATTAAATCAGAGCAACATCAAAGCAAATATAATAACTGTATGAGCAGCATTATATAGCAGAAAGCAAACAAGCATCAAAAGAAGCCAGAGAAACACATTTAAATCTGTTAGTGAGGAGTCATTCGCCTCCATTGTAAAACTCTTAAAAGTTTGTTTTAAAAAGAAAATAATGTTTTCATTTATCTTAACTGCTCTAAATAATTATCTAGATCAGAGGTCTCCAACCTTTTTTGCGGCACGGACCGGTTATATGTCAGATAACTTTTTCACGGACCGGCCTTTAAAGTGTGGGGGGTAAATACGAGCAAATAAAACTATACGACTGGCATAAAATCAAAGGCAAACAGCATAAAAATAAAACTCACCAATTGTTGAATCAGTGGGAACCCTGAGCTTGTTTCTCGAAACAAGCTGGTCCCATCTAGGCATAATCGGAGACAATGACACACAAAGTGTGCACCTGATGTCCATTCTGCTCCGTAGCGTTGTTTTGGTCGCTGTAACCTCAGAAAAGAATGTTTAGATAAGATGCATCTTGAACTGAATTAACCAGTGTCAAGAGGCACAGATGCACCGACTGATGTAATTGGGAGAGAATTCCCCAATTTTTTATATTTTATTAAAATAAAACATCACTCAGACTCTGATCGTCGATAAATTATATATATGTATTTTTTTTTTCTGTGCGACCCGGTACCAAATGACCATTGGACCGGTGCCGGTGGTTGGGGACCGCTGATCCAGAGGACCTAAATATGAAATAGGAGAAAGTTCGAACCATACACTATAGCTTATAGTACCAGCAGAAACACCTTAGATTATCATCATCAAAGTTTCAAGGTTTTCAAATCTCCAACCAACCATTTTTTTCTGAAATTTTAGATTCCTGTATAATTATCTTTTTCTTCTTTCATTTCCATGTAATCCTAATAGATTAAAATGGATACCATGGCAGGCCAATATTCCAGGCTGATGCTACAATTTCCTTTTTGCTTTTGTATCAACATTAGCCGATATATACGATCTCCAATTCTTTGGTTTATTTTAATCTAAATTCAGACATTAATCAGACATTTCCTGAAAAGACATGAGACGCAGGCAATGCTGCTCCCCCTATTTGTTATCCATTGCTAATGTGTTATATTTTGAGCTGTTATTAAATGTTAATTTTTCTTTAAATAAAACTTTGTGAAACATTTGTTATCACAGTTTTATCGGTCTTTTAAAGGCCGATACCGATTATTTTGACATCAACCTAACCGATCCTTAATATTTACTGCTGATTTTCAGGGGAACGATTTTTGAAGCCAATATTGCTTTTTCCCCAGATTGTCACCAAAATTTTATTTAATTCTTTAGCATGAGGGACACCTCTGATGAAAATGTCATTAAAATGTGTCCATAACTTGTCAAGGTATCCTGTACACAGACTGACAGACACACACAAACTCTCCTGAAAACATAACCTCCTTGGCGGAGGTTAGGAAACAGTGATAACAAATGTTTCACAATTTTAAATAGTGAACAACTCATCTTTTTGAGCAATATTGGCTTCAAAAATTGTTCCCCTAAAAATCAGCAGTAAATATTAAGGATCAGTTAGATTGATGTCAAAATAATCAGTATCGGCCTTTAACAGACCTGAATCGGTCAATCTCTAAATATTAACACATATATTCATCATCAGCTACTTTGTTTATGTGTTCTTGTATGAACGGTAAGCATTTTTTTTCAAGAGGGCAGAGTATTTTTTGGGCCTAGGTCTTAAAAGTAAAGGAATAAACCACGTGTCAAACCTGAGGCCCGGTAATTAATTCGCCCCCTTAAGGCCCAATAAAGGCTTATCATGTTATAAAGTGTGCAAAGTGGCTAAAACTGTGAAATCATTGGGAGTAAAGTTATAATAGCTGTGTGATTTGTCAATAAAATGATGAAAGTTTATCTATACAGCTGCATCTTTTTAGAAAATGATGCTGGACACTACTGATATAAATAAATGTGTTTGATACCTCCAGCTAAAATCATAATTTACGGATTTCCTTAACTCTATCTGTGAAGAAATTTTGTTTGAAAAAGAAACAGAAAAGTGTTTAAGATTTATTAGCTGCTACCAAATACCTGCAGCACAGAAAATAGCGTTTTGAAATTTCATTTAAATAAGGTTTACATCTGGTTAAAATATTGTTCTCTGGTTTGTATAAAAACACATCTCAACATTAAGCTTTAATGCATACATACAGCTTTAATATTCTTTGGCAGACCTTTTGCAAGAATAAATATGTTTGATTTATGCACAACAGTATTTTTTTTTCTGGCCTAAAAATGTGCTTTTAAGATTCCAATAAAACCAATCTATTGAAGCTTTGGGTCCACGTCTAACAATGAAGGTAGTTGAAGCTGAGTAAGAAATCCAAAATATTTCTGACACCATCCGACTTTACTGTTGCACACAAACAATCTGCAAAAATGGAAAATCCTTTTAAATGTATTTAAAAGGAAGGCTGAGAAATGTTTAAAGGATCAGAGTTTGGAAAATAAAAAAATTTACTTATGAAAACCTTTATTACATGTAAGAATCAACTATATAGCAAAGATGGGAACAAAGAAGTGAAAGCAAAGGTAGAGAAGATGAGTTCCATAGATTCCTGTGACGTTTAGGCCATTTTATTGTGTTACTGCTATAATGAAGAAGTTCACGATAAGTTTGTTGTGCTGACCGTCTAAACCATTACATTTATTTCTAATGTTTTCTTCAATTTCTGACTACTTTATCTTTTGCAACACAATTTTTCACATTTTCTTGTTTTTGTTTCTCCAGTTAAGCTCCTTTTTGGAAAAAATAAAACCCCAAAAAACTAATAACATCTATGATTAAAAGAGCAATTAAAGTTTAAACTCAAGTTTTGAGAAATTAAACTCTCAGCTGGAAGTGTTATTTTTTTCTCTTTTGTGTAAAGCAACGATGAAGGCAATTTAAGAAACCATGGCAGGGAGCCTATTTCCCTTCATCATCGGGTGGCACCAACCCTCATTGTAAACCTTTACAATTTTTTTGTAAGAACAAATGAATAAAAGGTCACTTGGCAGAAATATAAAAACCCTTCTTCCTAATATTATTGTGCCACTTTTTCAGAATTTATACATCTTGATCACAACACTTTTTTTTTTTTTTTTTTGCAATAAACAAACAAGATAACGGATGTTACAGGTTGACTGATTAGACATGTGCTTTTGTCAAATATTTGCCAAAAAAAATATAAAGAAACTAGTATTCCTGCCCACTGTTTAGCATGGTAGAGGATGTGTAATGCTGTGAGCCTGTTTTTCTTCTGAATGGATTGTTATTGTGCCCAAGGGGTTCAAATGCTGTCTTAACACATTATTACACAGCAAATTCAAAAGGTCTAATGAACAAAAAATGACACTAGCAAACTCAAAAGAAAGACCCGCTAAGACAAAAATGAGACTAACACCCTACCACACACATGTGCAAAGGAAAATGTTGCAAGAAGCAAAAACGACTGCAAATTACGAAAAGCTGCAAACTAGCACCGCAAAACTGCTCCAGAGCACTAGGGGGAGAAAATTATCAACTATAATTGTCCAGAGCATAGACATTATAAATGGGAAAAGGGATGTTTGATACGGGCTGAGTATGAATGTGCACTTTATTCCCTTTATAGCCATTTTAAATCACTGTCTGGGGGTCTATTTGATGAAAACACTTCCCTCAATACACTTTGACAATTAGCGACATTGTCACTAGCCGATCCATCCAGGAAGCATGATTAATCCTGCGCCATCAGCTCATTGGCGCATCCAGATCTGGGTCGGTCACCCTCGATTTTATTTTGTTATAAAGACCTTAATGACATTTTTCCCTCCACAAAAAGAGCAAGCTTACAAAAATATAATGTGTTAAAGGTTAATTAATTATGTATTTCCTGAGAAAATAAACGCCTTAAAATCCTTTCCGTTGTAGCACTCGTCTCTGCCTCATCTTCACCGGAAATGGGATCCTGCGCTACTTCCTGTAGCTAACTTTCTTCACTTTGGATTTAAACATAAATCTAGTCTTTTTGAGCTTTATATTTTCCTTCCGCGTTAACATTAATGTATATAGTGCTTAATCTAAAGAAAGAAACAACTAAAATGCAGATAAACATTTTGCCGGACTGCTCTGAGCATGCCCGATGATGTCAGAGAAGCAGTTTAACAAAGAAAATGTAAAAACCATTTAATAAAAAAAAGTCATAAAACATTTTTTTAAGGATGTGTATTAGCCTTCTTTAGTGAGTTAAGGATAAGTAATTTTAGTACCATATTTCCATTATTTATGGACACCTGGATGTACATCTATTCACGCGTGTTTCTGGGACGAATCGGGAAGGAAAAAAAACCAAGGGCAACAAAAGAACAAAAAAAACCCAAAAAGCCATGCAAAAAAACCCCCTGCAAAACAACGCAAGAATTGCTTTTGGGGGCAAAGGTTTCCTTCAACGTTCCCCCTTTAACCCCCCCAAAAAGGTTAAAACTTGGCCCTGCCCCAACAAGAACAAAAAGCCAACAAGCCGAAAAAAAAGAAAACCAAAACCCTAACCCCAAACCCGGGGCAAGAAAACGAAAACGTAATCCAAGGCAAAAGAACCGGCCAAAAAAAAACAAACCTCCCCCAAACTTACAAAGTCGGTATTTCAAGGTGGGAGCCCCGCTCAAAACATTGATACTGTCAATCACTGTATATTGGCCTGAGGAATCATTGGAAATAACTCATACGCGTCAACTCAAAGTCTGCGGCCTTTAAAAGTGTTCTACAACACGTTTTAACAGACATCCTGCAGCAGAATTAGTATTCAAGAAGGCCATGGTATAAATGAAAGAACGTCCAGAGGACATCTGGAAGTACATATGAAAAGATTAATTTCCCTTTGAATCTTTTTACACTTAATCTCTCTTAGTTTCCCATTTATGTCATTATTAAGGGTCTAGTTTCATATGAGTTGATGAATTCTTGTGGTCTGCAGCCCTTCTGTTCTGAGGAGTAGTTTGCAGACTCTTAACTTTAGTACTTTTTGATACTTGCTGCATTTGATGCGAGCGGTGCATCATTTATCCGTTTACAGCTTGTTTCCACATTGCTGATATTTTCTGTGTAGCAGAGTTTCTTTGCAGTAAATTTTATATAAATGTGTTTTTTTGTTGGTCTTATTGTCATGTTCGCTGGTCTAATTGTTGAGAAAGCAGGACATTTTGAATTTGCTGTGAAATCACGTATTTACACTTGTTAGCACCCCTTGTTCGCTGTAGACTTTTAAGTGTGAGATTATGTTTTTGCGTAAGAAACCAAATTGACCCTAAGGCTTTTTACACATCTTTATATAAGGGAGCTAATGAGTGTGTATGTGAGAGGGGGTCTGCGTGTCCCCATCATTGTTCTGCCTCTAAAATGGAACATCACTCTGGTGTCATTAGTGTAGTTTTCTCTGTGTAAGTTGTCAAGGATAATGAGCTCATAGACACTAACTGTTCTGGTTCAAAGAATAGGGTTTGCAGACAGAAAGGTTTATAACAAGACATTTGTCAGAACTGCTAGAAATGAGAAATAGCGGATCTATACAAGAAAGAAAAAACATCCTCAATAAGCTGCAGGATATGCACGAAGAGGATTAAATTCGTTTTGGAACTGATATTTGCATTATTATACAACCATCTGGGTCAGAAAAGGGGGGGAGGGGACCCTAAAAATTGTCCCTCTGCCACAGCTAAAAACCTTGAACTGCTACTAGGGCCAGAATGGATGCTAGATATGCGCAACGAGAAGAAGAAAATCAATAGGAGTAGAAAATAAACAAACAACTTAAATTATCCGGCAAGATTTAAGAGCAGTGGGACGTTCACGGTTTTATTTTTTCATTAAACTGCCTCTTGTTCAGTAAAATAAGGGTCAGCCAGCCATGCGTATGAATCCGCTATCGACTAAAAGCACAGATATCATTAAATAAAATAGGGGTAAAGAAACTCTGAAGCTCACTTTTCTTTTTCAAGACACAACAAAGTTACTGATTTACAGCAGGAAATGAACATTTTATCAAAAATAATAAATCGGTCACTTAAGCATTTATCTTTTTGAACATTCATGTGTTGGCTTAAAAGCACGGGATCTTTTTTTTCTGCTTTTCTCATTAAAACCAGTTCATTTAAAACACATCAGACGTTTTTTTTCACACCGCCTCATTTTCCCACGGCTCGTGACTCACTTAGACCTCTTGTTTTCTCCTCCTTCCTTGGCACCTTCTCATGCAGCTAAAGAACAAAACCTTCCTCTTTCTATATAAACCAGTTAAATCTGACCACTTTTGAGAGCTTGCATCATCCATCATCTACCGCTCTGTCCAAACTCGCTTCTTTGTGACATACAGAAACATTTGCTGCCTTCCTCAGATGACTGCAGGACTTTTATAAGCCACTCGAGGTTAAATGAATGCTTCGAATGCAAAGTTCAGACAGAGAAAGGCCTGTTTTCGGCTGGACAGAAATGTTTCCAGTCCTTCCTTCATGTGTCAGCGAGGCTTAACTCTGTCACTCATGAACTTGTCAGATGGAGATGAATGTGACTTGAACCGATGCCCCAGAGAACCCCTCCTCCTCCTCCTCTCGTCCTCCTCTTTTGAGAGTTCTCCATCATGTTGAGGTCACGTCTTCAAAAAGACGCCGCCTCGGTTGTTCCTCAACTCTTTAAGTCATTAATTCATCTGCTTCCTCTAATCCTTCAGCATCTCCATGTCCTCTGCTATTTCAGGTTTTAAATACTTTTTAATCCCACCCCCCCCCCACACTGGCTTTCTTCCCCTCCATTGTTGCTATTTTCTCTCCCGTCTCTGTGCCATTTCCTCTTTTACTAACTTCCCTCCTTCCTTTTTTCTCTACCACCAAGCATTTATGAGACATCACACATCAGTGGCGTTCAGATGAGCAGAAACCGGATCTTGCGTCTCCAAAACTATCTTCTTTGCCCTTCCTCCACCTGCACCACCGACGGGATGAATGCTGTCCAGCCGTCCGCTACGGCCCCTTTCTCTGCGACACTTGAAGACGGCGAGGAAAGCGGCACGGTAGTTGCGATTCATCCAGCCGTACAGCAGCGGGTTGGCGAAGGTGGAGCACATGGCGATCACGTGGAAGATGGTGTAGAGCAGGCGGTAGTCGCGCATGTCCAGCACTGAGCTGTCGATGTCGGTGGCCAGCTGGAAGGCATGGATGGGCAGCCAGCAAACGGCAAACACCACCACCATGGTCACCAGCATCTTGGTGGTTTTGCGGCGTCGGCGGTGTCGCTCAGAGCTGGCGCTGCTGTTGACGCCACTCTCTGCTGGGCTGACGTGGCCGCGAAGTTTGGACCAGATGCGGGCGTAGGCGAAGGAGATAATGGAGAGTGGCAGGAAGTACTGCAGGATCAGCATGGAGATGCTGTAGAGGGTACCGTCTGTGCTTTTACCAGGCCACTTCTCCCTACAGAACTGTAATGGGGTAAACAGAAGCACAGGGTCAGCTTTACTACATTGCCCATTTATCTTTTGGCAGGTATTTAACTTAAAACATTAAACCTTTCTGTAAATGTAGAGTACCTCTACTTAGATTTAGACAGATGCTGTTGTTATATTCTGAGCTTTGACATAAATAAATTTAGGAACCCTTGAATCAGAAAGATTAGAAAGTCGCTCCTCGAGGGCCGCTGTCCTACAGGTTTTAGAGGTTCCTTGCTTCAGTACAGCTGATTAACAGGCTTTTGCTCAACTGCAACCATGAGAATCAGCTGTGCTAAAGCAGGGAAACCTCTAAAACCCCCCAGGACAGCGGCCCTCGATGACTGACTTTGGTGATGACTGGATCAGTCACATGTTGTGGCAGTTCCTGCCACCTTAATAAGGATCTAAAGACTGCGCCACAATTCCGTTTGCTGTTCTCATGGAATAATCACAATTTGAGCATTTTCAAATTGAAGAGGCACTTAATAATGGTTACATAAGAGATGGGCATTGTGTAGACACCAAGTTATCTTCATGCTATGTATTTGTGCTGCCAAGCCACTGAAGAGAGTCCAATTTAGTCCCAATTTTAGTCCCAATTTAGTCCATAGCAGTTCATTGGTAGGGAAGAACTAATATATGGCAAGGAGATTTAGGTCAGATCCCAAACCACCCTCTAACTACTAACGCTTAACTATCAAGTGTCACTCGCTATAAAGTTACACTCCCAGCTAATAATATAATTGAACTTTATTGATCTCACAGTGGAGAAAGTTTACCTCTGCATTTAACCCATCCCCTTGGGGAGCAGTGGGCTGCCATCGCAGGGCAACCAGGGTGCAATCGGGGCTTAAGGACATTGATCAGAGAGCCATAGTGGCAGTCTGTGGAAGTGGGTTTCAAACACACAGCTTCAGGATTCCAAGCTCCAATCTATCCAGTTAAATAAAACTATTTCACATAGGAAATTTCATTCAGGAATTTATGTTATTTTTATTTATTTTTTTCACACCCGCTGTCAAATTCCAGCCAGCACTGACGCAGACTTGCTATTTAAGGGCTGAAGGTTCCTCTCGTCCTTCCAACTACATGATTTGGGAAGGCCCATAGATGAGGCGGACCCTCCGCGGGAACATGCATAGGGTTGGTGCTAAGGGTTAGTGTTTAGGGGCCGGGTTGGGATTCAGCTCAAGTGACTTCACAATGCCCATCTCTGGGTTACATTAAAATTAAAGGGGGGTCTTGCTCCGTCTTTCAGGACCTTTTGGAAATATAAAAAGTGCACCATTGTTAATACTGACTGCCTTCCACAAGCTTTGCAGCCCATCACAGTTACAGTGTCAATCTAATGCAGCTGCTAGAACCATATTACATCCACTTGGATGTTGCACATGATTTAATGTAAACATTTTGCTGCGAATTGTTACTTTTATACCACTCAGGGAAGAGTCAACCCCTCCAGTAAACTTTTGTCTAAGCTTTCATAATGTGATTCAACCTCTAAATGTTTTACAAAGGCATATGAAAAACCAATCACTCTCAAGTTCCAATAGTGACAACAACTTTAGCTCATATGGTGCTGACTAGTTGTAGTGGGGAAAAAAGTATTCAAC
>NW_015150502.1:325287-327304 GCF_000732505.1 Cyprinodon variegatus
GCAAGCTGCATATAGGTCAGGGCATTGATGGCGTGTCAGTTTCTGATACGGACAGCTAAGCATCCACCTGATGCAGCACATAGACTCATAAGGTATAAGAAGCAGGAGATGACCTTGTTCGGGGCTCAATCTTTGCCGGACGCTCGCGGACGTGATTTTTGAGCCCACAGCTGTGCAAGCTCCAAGCATTTTTCTCTGTCCTGTAACGACCTGATCTGGAATAAACTCTGTTACTTTTTTACTCCTGTTTTATAGTAGACATGGACAGCAACATGTTATTAATAAACCTTAAGAAAGAATCTGGTTTGTTATGGGAAGAAGCTAGGTCTGGTCTACAAACACCCCTCACGCAGGGGAATTGCCTTGCAGGTGAAACAGACTGAGTGAAAACTTTTATAGTAAGTAAATAGGATAAAGTAATATATGAAATAAGAGAAACTAAATTTTCCGACCACACTACTCCAATAACATTGCCAGATCTTTATTATCTTAGCAAAGTCAATGTTACCATTTTGCTTGAGGTAGTTTAGTTAAAGAAAGGATAGAAATAATTACTTTTAGTAATGTTTCCTAAAGCATGTGATTTCTGGTTACCCATAAACAGGACATAGGAAGGGGCTTGATTAATAAATATTTGATAAGAAACTACATAGACAATAGAAAACCAGGGTGACAGCAACAGGGTTTGAACAGAGGATCAAACTGTAAGGTGACATAAAACACAGACATAAATACCACAGGGATTCAAAAAAAAATTCAAATTAAAAAATGAAATAGAATTTTTTTGAATTGAAAAAGCTTCCTGGATGGGATGCGAAACGTCTTAAAACATGGAAACAAAGTCCAGTGGATTTTTTTTTTTTTTTTTTTTTTTTGTACTTTTCTGGAATGACTATGACCTGGATGAATCTTCACCAGCATACAAAGGGATTGGGAATTATAAAGAAATAAGGGCAGGATTAATAATACAAAAAAAGTTCATTCATATTTCTAATTTAGATCTATATACCAGCTCCATGTCAGACTTTTATGTGAAAAACGACAAAGTAATTCTTTTTAGAAAGATGAAACTTAAACGTGTAAAGCTGAACCTTTGGTAGCATTCAGGAGTAGAAATTACGCTAAGTGCAGAAATCAGAACTGAGGGAGATAAAAGAGAGTAAAGGGGTGTAAAGGCAGCAGCTCAGTAGAAAGAAGAATCATGAAGAGAAAGAGTAATAAAAAGGAGAGACGGAGGAATGAAGGAACAGAAAGGAACTACATGATCAAAGCACAAGGTTGGAGGGAAAAATGTTTGCTTCTTCAGCGTGTGTGTTAAACTGTTAGTACCTGTATGGTGTGCCCTGGCTCCAGCGTAAATGAGCCATACTCTCTAAAGATGGCCATAGGGCTGGCGAGCACGGCACTCAGTACCCAGGTTAGCGCTATCACCCCGAAGCACACATCTTTCCTCATCCTGGTCTCCAGGTGGTACACGATGCACCTGGAACACACAAACACGGCCTGAGTCCAGCTTGTAAAACATCTACTAATGATCGCCACTGATCTATTATGGATGGTGGAGCTGGTGAGAATTTCATGAAAGGCTAAAACAAGCAGCAGAAGAGTGTTCTGACCTTGTAATATTCAGATTTAACCTACTGCCTGCATTGGGAGAACTGGCACAGTAGCTGTATGGATTATTTAAGTTGTGTCTCTCGCCTGGGAGCAGTTTGCTATTTATTAGGCTTCCTAGTGGTTTTATAATCCCAATTAAAGCCGAGAAACACAACACTCAAAAGGAGAATCAAGAATCTTTATTGTCATCATTACAGTGTCACAAAATTCCTAGAAGGAGCACATTATATGGCGACGATCTTAAAAAACAACAGTAAAAAATGTAAAACAGCTTTATGGTGCATTCACAACAAATGCAAACCCTGCAGGGAAAAACAAACACACAAATAAACAGAAAAAACACTTTGCTTGCTTGACATGTGGGTAGACATTTGCGGGTTGTGACATTAATCACGACATT
>NW_015150502.1:330229-332136 GCF_000732505.1 Cyprinodon variegatus
CCAAAATTACTTCAACGGACGGTTTCCAGATGGATATGCGGATTAAATCCATCTGGCGGAGTCAGGTTAGTGCCAGAGGCCAGTGGTCTTCAATCCTGGCCCTCAAGGCCCACTGCCCTTCATGTTTTAAATGTATAACTACTTCAGCACACCTGAATCTAATGATTGTCTGGACAGGACATCTGTCTCCATCATGTTTGGAGCAAAAGACATCTGCATACAGACACTCATCCTCTTTCACCATCTTTCTCCCAGAGGAGTTCAGTTTGGAGACAAATAATCTTCATTTTTCAACCTCTGCTCCAAGTTATGTCAGCCTGCAGGCTATTTAAGACCAGCTTCTGCAAAAGATTTTTCTCTGAGTTTACAGAAAAGACTTGAAAGTAGCAGACTGGAACCATGGAGAATCGTAAAAGGTCATGGTCCTCCCAACTTGGCCTTGTTAACACAGACCCGTCCAGCCCTTCAGCCTTAGCTAACTTTGCCTGAACTTTGAAGATGCCTCAACTTCACAAATGGGCGGACAACAAGAGGTTAACTTTCTGGCAAAGTTAGGGAAAGATCTTCAAGCTAACATAAAATGTGTTTTAGATTATATTCTGTTCATGTCTTTACTTTTGTGTAAATTAGTTACAGGCTAAATTGACCTCATTCCACACTCCTTAAATTTGCTTATCAAGCTTAGAATCTACGCAGCACAGTGAAATCATTGCATCATTCTATTGATTATGGTTTGCAGCCATTTGAGTTTCTTTTTCTTTATATAGCTTAGTTTAGTTAAGTTTCACTATTTTTGAGTTTCTAACTTAAATATTTTTTTTTACTTTAATTTTCAGGGGCCTTTGAATTTTGTATGATGGACCATTAATGTGACAAGAAATTAATAAAAGCAGAGAGGCATTTGAGAACATCAATTACTTTTAGTGCCCCTTCTTGCAAAACCAATAAAAACACATTTAGTTGGTTTTGATTTTTTCATATCCCCAACAGTTTAAGAGCTACAGACTGAGGGCGAAGAAGGGCTATTTTCTGTGTCCCAGTTTGAGCTGCAGCCAACGCTCTCAGTGTTGGTAATAGGGAAAACCAGCGAGCTTAAATCAATTAACAGGCTTCCTGTTACTCTCATCCCGCGGCGAGGTGAGCTAGAAACCGTGATGTAGCAGGTAGAATGGAAATAAACATGTCAACTCCTCACGCTGATGACTAATTATCAATCCGACAGACAGTCTAATAAAACACTGATTTAATCTGTCTAATGAAAAGCCTAATTGGCTCAATTCAAACACTTCAGACTGTCATTAGTGGAATAATGGATTTTATTATGAGACAACCTAGTCTTGGTTTTTAAAAGCAATAAGTGATTTCAGTAATAATTATTAAAACATCAGAATGTTGTATTTAAAGACCCATGACACGCCAAATTATTTTATAAAACAGCATCCAGATTGAAGTCTGAAGAATGGAATACCTTCCTGCTACTGGTTGCCTCCAGTGAGCAATAAGGATTAACACTCAGAGCTGCAAATATATACACAGCACTTCTTTCCTACTTTGTTTTTTTTTTTTTTTTTGGGTATATGATACATTTGCTAGGCAAGTGTACCTCTGTGGTCTTCTGGCAGCCTGTTTGTTGTGGATTAAAAGCTGCTGTAGCTCCCTTTGGAGTGGAAGCTGAAGCACAAAACCTGTGAAAACACCTGAGCAGGGGCCAGAAGTTAACTGGTGCAAGTTGGGATTAAAAGTTTTCTCTGGCCTCAAGTGCTGGAAAGTGTTTAAAGCTCAACATAACACCTCAGTCTGGTTTCAAATTGTGTTACAACACAGCAGCACGTGCTCACCTAATGTAAAATCATTCATGTTTTTACAGGAGGGATCTGCTATTAACATTTAATATGTTTTCTTTATAT
>NW_015150502.1:334335-337355 GCF_000732505.1 Cyprinodon variegatus
ACACAAAGTATTCTGAGCCTCAAGTGAAAGACTATGCTATAGGGTTAGGGTTTTCAAGTCCAAAGGTTCCCATGAGTTAATCATAATGACAATTTCAAGTTCTTTTGAGCCTGAATTTATTACATTATTGGGTAACTTATGCCGCCTTTCCCAGGAGTAAATCATTATGTTGTAGGAGGAACCTTGAGGTGAACCCAAAACTTTGGGAATAAAAGATTACTATCCACTTCACTGAGAGGTTTCACTAACTGAACCGCAGTCACCTATGTTTTTACAACTCTTATCTTTTATGAAGGTCTTAAACTTTTGTTTAAACATAAAAATAGATCAAAACAAAGTGTTTGGATTGTTAAAAACAGAACAATTTAAAGGACAGCCATCACTGAATGTGACTAAGGGATTTAAAACACACAAAGGAATTCAAGGTGCAAACACTGAAATAAGAAAAAAATAGTTATGAAAATTGAATAACAAAAATCAGGCACTAAAACAACAACTCAGTTATTTAGAATAAGATAAAAATAAAACAAACATTCTGTCAGGTTAAGTGGAGGTTTCTGAGGACCCAAATGCAGAGATGAGGGGGCAAAGATGAGTTTGCAGATTTTATAAGTTTCCAATTTCCCCTCCCAAAAAAAAAAAAGTACTGAAAACCAAAATCTAGGAGAACATGAAGAAAAAACATACATAAGGAGACAGAGCCATGAGACTGCCCATTCCTAAGGCATTCATGCAGTTCAGTTTGCATGTTTTCTAAGTCAAAATAAAGGTTTGTTTTATAAAACCTTGAACTCAATGCTATTTCTGACATTTTGAATTGAAAAAGCTTTCTGGATGGGATCTGAAACAATCTACAAACTTTGAAACAAAGTCCAGTTTCTTTTTTTTGTTTTTTACTTTTTTGGAATGAGGAGCGCCCTGCGATCTCGCCATTGACTGCTGGAGATAGGCACAAGCACCTCTCGCGGCCCCACTTGGGACAAGAGTGTCAGATAATGGATGGATGAATGGATGGATTGATGGATGGAATGAGGAGCCAGGAAACAATGGAGCAACAAATCAACAATAAGAAACCAACACTGAGTGACTGCAGCAGGGGTGTATATATGGGGAACAGACAAAGGATGGGCTAATGAGCTGATAAGGAGCAGGTGTGAGTGGAACTAACTAGAAGGAAGCCAAGGGGAAATAAAACAAGCACAAGGGGGAGACAGAGAGTGACTCAAGAACTGAACACTGCTAGAAAACAACTACAAATACAAAGAAACTAAAAATGAACTTAAACAGAGGGCAGAACCCGACAGTTAAAAAAAATGAAATTTAATGTCTGTGATTTTTAAAGAACTCAAATCAAAGAATATCTGGGGTGAAAACAGACTTATTTAAAAACAAAGAATATGAAGACTGAAAAATTGCAGGGAGAAATGAAGGCGGCGTAACAGAAGGAACCAGAAAAAAACAGTAAAATCAGTGAGTTTCAATACTGAGGTATGAGTGGAGAATGACAGTGGAGGCAAACAGGGAAATAGGAAGAGCTTCAGAGGAGAGACAATAGACAGACTGAGGGAAGGTAAATAATGATCACAAAATAAATTGAACTAGATTAAAAAAAGCTACAAACCAAAGAGAAAATGAATAAGAAAATAAATCCATCCACATAAAGAACAGGTAAATAAGAACAAGCAGCAATAGACTCTGAGAAATCAACTGACACAGAAGAGGAGGTTGAAATATGGGGCAACCATTAAAAACTAGCTTGCCAAAAAAAAAAAAAACACTTTTGAAAAACAGTTTTATATTTATATTTTTATTTATAGCAGCCAATTTACTCCAAATGTGTCTTTCTATTGATTCTGACACCAGATGTAACAGTGTAAAAATCTACATTTTCAGGTTTACTGCTGTTCTCAGAGTTCTTCATATTGATCGTCTTCCATGGACACCCTATCAGATGAAGAAATTCAGACAACAACCCATAAATAGCAAAAAAAAAGAGAGAAGCTGTCAACTGAGGCTTTTTGCTTCTGTTATGTTTTGACATGTTTCTTAGCAGTTAACGATTTTTGACTCTACATGGGGCGATCTGCTCTGCAGCTTGCTCTTAATCAAAGAAACTCATTAAAAACCAACCATAAAGTTTACTTTATAAAAGCAGATTAGTAGAGAGAAGTATATTGAATAATTTGGAGGACATGAAGCGGGTCTGAAGGAACTGGTGTCTCTTTTAACCGGGCTGTAGAGAAATATCAGCGGTTAAAGTTAGCTTTATGCTCCACCCACCTGTGACGATCCAAGGCGATGACGTTGAGCGTCACCGTGGAGACGTGTACGGCGAGGACCTGGGCGTATGGCAGCAGGAAGCAGAGGGTGCTGCCGAACTTCCACTCCCCCTGCAGCGTGTAGACCAGGGTGAAGGGCAGGCACAGCGTGTTGACCAGCAGGTCGGCTGCAGGCCAAGGAGACAGGTGTTGGATTTCACTTAAGGGAACGTTGATGATGTCATCAATGTGACAAAAATCAGGAAAGTAAACAATGAAGAGCAACATGTGAGGAAGCCAGGGCGTAGTTCGTGTGTTTTATTGTTTTGCTCTTTTATCTATCCTAATCTCCCTCACCAGATCTGCGTCATGTTTCTCTAATGTAAACAGAGTTCTTTTGGCTTGTAAAGTCAGAAGCGCCCTGCTGTGTGTTGACATCCGTATATTGCGCTCAATGGTATAACATAAATTAGTGGGTCTGATATTCTCACTGCATGTGAGCCGAGGTGATTTTAACATGCATCCCTTGCCAAGTCGTTTGACCTGGATAGACACATGTCAGTTAGCTGTTTTTCAGACAAAACAGGTTTTTCAGACAGTGGGAAAGGAGTATAAAATGTCTCAGGATAAAAAAAAGAGTTCAGGGCTGAAACCACTACAGTGCTTTATAGCTGCACTGCAAAAAATGTTAATCTAAGCATACATTTTTCTTAAAATACTTCATTTTTTTATGAATGGTGCAAGTAAGTGAGATTTTGAAAT
>NW_015150502.1:337888-341774 GCF_000732505.1 Cyprinodon variegatus
TAAATCATTTAGACATATTTTATTTCCAGAATATTTAAATGAAATTGTTTGTTGTGTTTAAAACAATGCAACATTTTTGCTCCAGCCTGGTAAACCTGGAATAAAAACAAGCTCCGGTTAACTCAAGGAATGTGAGGGTTCCATGTCTGGAAAAACTAGCCCACAGCATCATCCCTCCACCACTTTGCTGAACATTAAGATTAAACGGTCACCCGATACGTTTTTTTGAAGGCCGACAGATAATTTTGACATCAGTCAAACTGATCCCAGAGATGTTCTGATGAAGTTCTGGGGTGTTTTTTGATGCAGATCTTGATTTTTCTTCCTCCAATTAAATCACAAAAATGACAATAATTAGGGCTCTTAAACCAGTCTGAATTTAAACAACAAAAATGATTATAGATAGTATATTGAGGGAAAGCCAATGAATGACCTTAATGCAATCTAATTAAAAATTAAAAGTAATTTTTTCTCTAACTGTATTTTAATTTGCCTTAATTTGAACAGGTAAACAATGGAATAAACCAGATAGATTATCTTTAGAATAATTATAAAAAAAACCCCCTCTTATTTCAAGTGTATAATATATAATAATCATTTTCAACAGGAAAAACAGCTTAAATTAAGAATACATAAACTTTTTTTTTTTTCTTTAGCTTTTTAGACCCCTTTTTTCCTCATGGGGTAGATTTGCACAGCACTGGTGCTGATAAAAGAAAAAACAAATAAGAAAAACAAGAAACACTAATGTTGGCCCAAAATATGGTACAGCAGATGTTTTAATCTACCGTACCTCTAGTAAGTATTATCTTTCCAAAATTTTTCTTCTTCAGTCCTAAATTCTTCATTTCTTCAGCCGAGATTTCCTTTTTTTTACCGTCTTAAACACCCAATAATGCTCCATAATGTCTGTTCTATTTGTGCTGTCATGACCTTTTCCATTTAAGATGCGTACTGAGGGCTGGAGAGTCAGCGACGCAGCTCCAGGGTTTGTTTCCTTTAAGCAAACCCTGACTGCTGCCCACCTAAGGATGGAAAGCTGTCAAGAAAATGTTTTCCATTCGAGAAAACAGTATTCTGGACTTTCATTGGTTTAAAAATAGCCGCATTAATCCTTCCCAGATTGATGGACAGCAATAGTCCTTCCATCTTGCTCTTGTGTTTGCACACTGCAAACTGAGGATCAAATTATATTGTACTTATCAAGAAATAAAGAGGAATCAGATGTTCAGCTTGATGCCGTTAGACTCTCTCTCTCTTTCCTCCTTCTCCAGTCAATCTTGTCTGATTCAGTGGCAGACGCCGTTCAGCATCAATCCTTCACCAGGCCAAACTCTGGGATTTCGTCTGGGATAATTAATCACTCTGTTCGGCTTTCAGCTGCTGGGGTAGGATTGCTCTGAACGCTACGCAGATTTCATCTATCCCGGTAACAAGCAGAGCCAACAGGATGAAGGAGGCAGACAGATCCGAACAAGCCAAACACTTCACTCTTCAAGTGTTTGTACCGGATATATCAAATTTTAGATAAGAAAAGTGCTTAATAAAGATTAATGACCCTCCTGGAAGAAAAAGAAGCAGCGTAGAGGCATCCGTGTTTCAGATGATGCAGTGTTCTTCATCTTAATCCGAATAAACTGGATACAGTTGGTTTCACTATGAACTTCAGGGGAGATTTTGACAAGGATCTATTGCAGTGATTTAGCAATAAAAAGAGAGACCTGATGCAGCTGCTACCTGCACAGACGGACCCGCCCAGCCACAAGAATAAAAAGTTAAAACAACAGCCCAATCCTTTGACCCTCTGTGGCCTTGTTCCCGATCAGGTTTAATTTGTTTGTTGTGCTCTAAAATCCTAAATGATTTTTCTCCTGATCTTTATTTATCATGACGCTCCTTTAGGCCAGAGATCAGTTCCTGAGTCAGCTGAGGACGCATGCAGAGGCAGAACCAAGAGAGGAGTCGACCAAAACTCATCTTATAGGGGGCAGTGACACCATCTGCCTGGAGATTTGCCCACAGACAGGAGGTCACATGACCTCTAGAGCCAAACATCATCAGCCTGAATGGAAAAAGCAGGGGATACAGATCATGGACATACATACAAGTTCAGCATTAAAAGCAGACTTTCCTGCGTCGCTCATAATAATCAGTGCAGCAGTCGTCCAACAACAGCTCATATATCAGATTTAGCTTTAATCCCAGAATATCTGCTAACTTTCTTATTTTCTTCTGTATTTTTAGTTTTTTTAAACAGTGGGCCATGTCAGTAATCCTCATGTTTAAATAGTGATCCTAATGATGGGAAGCAAAAACTTTAACTGCAAGAGAAGGGGGTAAAAAAAAGCGATTTTTAATCTGCTTTTTGCGAGCACCACAGATTAACCCGTCTACATCTAAGGACTATCTGTGTCTGCTCTCCATCTATCTGGCTCTAAATGTCTCCTCATTGTTGCCCAGTAAAAAAAACAACAAAAAACATAATCATAAGTTGTATCTATTGGTTCTGTCTTGACATGCTGACATGATTTAAGTGATTCAATAATTAAATTAAATGGATTCAACAACATAAAAACACAAAAAACCCTGGTCAAACCCAATGATTAGTGTTGTTAAATTATTAAAAGAAGATTGGGACTTTACTGCATTAAATATAGTGCAAATACTTAACTCGGTAATGTCAACTGGCTTCACTAAACTAGCTTGTTTAACTGCAACATGATGAAAATAAATCAGGTTAATGAAATCTGATAACAATACTACAATTAAACATTAATTAGACTGAGCTAAAGTGGTATAATTAAACATCATTAGCATCTATTAAATTCAATATCACAGTGTAAAGTTATGCAAACTTTAGTCTGCAATCCTGGATTAAATCATCCTAAAATGTTTGTCTTTTTTTAATTGGTATGTTTTAATTAATGTCATTATACTTCATGCATTTAATCAACAGAGTTTAGTGGAACCAGGTGACATTAATATATTGGTTAAGTGAATAAAACAATAAAACAACATTTTTTTTTTAAAAACTATTTTTAGGGAGCAAATATGTGTTTGGTGAAAGAAATGTCCACTTTATACAAAGTAATTACTGAATCAACATGTCTTATCATCATTGTTGACTGGAGAAGAGATCTAATATAATATAAACAATACAATACTCCCAAGGTGGTTCTGATTTTAGTATGCAACCCTGCAAACCTCAAGGATTTTAGCTGACAAAGTTATCAGAAAACTCAATCATGACCAGAGCCAAAGCTTCTCAGAAAGCTGCTGTAGTTTGATTCCTTTGCTGTTTAATTCAGTGCCTCGGGGCAAATACAAACAGAAACAGCAGGAAAAGAGGAAATGGAGGAAATTAGAAAATACCAACAGAGATGAGGAGAATAAGCCTAATGGCATCCCAGCTATATTGAGCTAAAACAAAAAATGTTAACAGGATTTTTCTTTTTGAGGAAGAAGAGGAAATTAGTTGGTTATTGTATTTATCTTAAAACAAAATCCTTGTCTCAAAATAAAATTAACCTGGAGAGACTAACTGTGTTTAGAAACTTTTTAGTGAAACAGAAGAAATAAGTGATCTGGCGCTCAGGCCCCTGCAGAAGACTTTGATGCTGTGAATCAACATTTGCCTGGATAAATAACCTAGGAAAAAGATTAGAGTAGTCAATGGTGGTGGAATAAGCCAGAAGGTGAGTGAGACTGAGAATGAGGGAGGAGATGGGTGGAGATGGGGAAAGTTTATCGGTGTGCTGGAGATAAGTAATAGGCCAGGGGCTAAATGAAAGATAATTGGAATTGAAGGAGGTAAGGCCCTGACTTTGATTGGCTAAGGTTGATTAGGGGACATTGCAGCTGGTTCAGGGGAAGCTGATAAGTCTCT
>NW_015150502.1:343817-345163 GCF_000732505.1 Cyprinodon variegatus
TATATATATATATATATATATATATATATATATATATATATATATATATATATATATATATATATATATATATAAAGATACACAGAGAGAGAAAGTCTAATACACAGCTAAAATAAAAAGTACAGCTGGTTCCTTTCTTTGAAATAGGAAAAACTATGAGCACCAGAAGGAGCTGTGGAGGCAGCAACAAGCATCTGGTTTTAATCCCAAACTGACAGCCAACCCACTAACACCTCTTATTGATTTAAAGGAATTAAACCATCAACTCTCTGGCAGACGTCCTTACCTGTCCACACAATGCATGTCTCTATTTCTCTATTCTTCCTGCAGCCTTTGATCCCCCTTAGCTGCCCTCTGCCTCCCAGGCTCCTCAGTCAGACATGAAAGAAATAGTTTGAACTTCGGATTCTTGAATACATGAACCTCTTGTTTTCTTTTTCCCCTTCCATGTTCCTTATTAAAAACCTTCCATTGAACAGACAATCCAAGAATGAAAGAGTTTGTTGCTCCTTATTCTTCTTCCCAAAACATCTATAAACTTTAAGCAACAACAAATCGTGATGTGTGTCTGCAGACGACCGAGAAAGGCTCCTTTAACAGCATGTTTACTTTGATACTGAACGGCAGAAGGGATCGTTTCATGTATATTTCCACGAGCTGCAAACAGACAAACAAATCAGGTGAAGATTCAGGGCCTGAATGAGCTTCAGCAGAACTGATACCTCCAAAACAAACAGAAAAGGGAAAGTTATAGAACCAGCAACATCAAACGGCAGAATTTCAAAAGGAAACAAACCTGCCACCAAAATAAACTAAAGGAAGCCAAAAATACAAGCTGAGCTCAAATTTAAATTCCCAATAGGGGATGCAGACAGCTTTAGTTTCCTTTTTAATGGCATTTTATCTACTAGAGAATGGCTGACATCCTCAGAAGCTCAACCTGAATAAGTCCTGTTTATCTTCTATTGTCTTTAAAATTGCGATAATTGTTATACCCCTGCTCTTTAACGATCTGTTCCGGAGGATGATAACAGATTTACTGCCGAGTTTGATTGTGTCTGTATTTAAGGAATCATCAAACATGCTGGGTTTCTGCTACTATGTTTATCTGAGTGTGTGTTTTATACAAACACACAAAATGTACAAAATCTTAACACCTTTTCACATTTTTTTATTTTTTACTTTTTTCTATCGAGTTCATGAAGAGTTTATAAATTTATGATGCCATGTTAATATGTATGATTATCTTTCCTGTTTGAATAAACTGGATGGATGGATGGATGGATGGATGGATGGATGGATGGATGGATGGATGGATGGATGGATGGATGGATGGATGGATGGAT
>NW_015150502.1:346893-348842 GCF_000732505.1 Cyprinodon variegatus
GGATGGATGGATTGACAGATGGATGGGTTGCCAGATGGATGGATGGATTGACAGATGGATGGGTTGCCAGATGGATGGATTGACGGATGGATGGATGGACAGATGGATGGATGGACAGATGAGTGGATGGATCATGGATGAATTGCCAGATGGATGGGTTGACAGATGGATGGGTTGCCAGATGGATGGATGGATTGACAGATGGATGGGTTGCCAGATGGATGGGTTGACAGATGGATGGATTGACAGATGGATGGATGGACAGATGAGTGGATGGATCATGGATGGATTGACAGATGGATGGGTTGCCAGATGGATGGATGGATTGACAGATGGATGGATGGATAATTTGATGGATGGATAGACGGACGGACGATCAGATCCCTCCAATCCATTCCTTCCTCCATCCGGCCATCAATCTATCCATCCATATGCAATTAATGGATAGATTGGTGGAAGAATGGGAAAAATGGATTGGATGGATGGATGAGTGGATGGATTAACTCTTATTAAAGTTTCTTAGTCTATACAAATTCAACTCTCTATTGCTAATTCAACTCTCCATTCAATTTCTCCAGGAGGTTTTGCTTTATATAAATATTTTTCTTTACTTTTTCAGATTAGGAATAGGCGATGTATAACAAAAATAATATGTCAATATTTTCAATCTGGGCAAACCTTCGAAACAAAGCCTTGCCAAAAAATGTCACACAGACATCAAACTGTAGATAAACAGGAAAAATGGCTAAAAAATAAAGTACTAATCTAAATATAATGCAAAAAGAACATCCTGATATACACTATATAGTCATATCTCTTGTGAGAACAATTTCAAATATTTTAAACATCTGAATATATTGCCCAGTCCTAATTCAGATGTTCCCTCTAAAACTGCTGCTCTTTGTTTTCCTCCCTACTATTTCGTCATTTACTTTAAGAATACTAAAGGGCAAGAACGCTTCGAGTAAAACCATCAGTGGATTTCAATACTTTTGCCTCATTGTTCCGTCAAATAAAGTAGCACTGGTCTTAAGTCCATTTCAAAAGTGCCCTGAATGCCAAAGAGCCTGTGGTTGTTTATTTTTGGCCTCACTTCTAGGATCCCCTTCACTAGAACTGGCCATGGCCTGGTACAAAAGGCTCACAGCAGCATCCTCATCCACATTGTGTTCCTCACAGCGGAATAGTTGCCTTTTCTCATTACGCCTGATGTGCCGAAAAAGTACAAAACAGACGTCTGCCACTTCATCTCCATTACAGTCTGTGTGTTCAGGCAGAAAAGATGACATTCTGGTTTCCCCACACGACTTTGGGGGGGCGAGAGAGAGAGCGAGAGAGCGGGCGAGAGAGAGGCCGAGATGTGAGTAAGGTACTCCAAATGCTGGGCTCAGCCACTATAGGAGGCAGTAAGGAGGCACTAAGAAAAAGACTAAACATGAATCCCTGTTTTTCCTCTTCCAAGGAGATAAAAGCAACATGTTCTAAGAGGTCTTTTAAGAGTTTTTCATAATTCAGACAGAATGTGACCAAAAACAAAAACAGAACTGAGTGAAACAAACATGGAAAGTATTCAGCTGCATATTAAGTCAGATAAATTCCAGACAACGTTTTGATCGCTCCCTGTGGGATCATAACATTGTCCTCGGGATCAAGCAAATGTTCAGCCTTTGCACGAACATTTGCATGATTGCCGAGGACATAGACAGGAGGGGGGGTGGGATAATCTTTCCACATATGTAGGGCACATTCATTCTCATTTCACTGAGGTGGAAATGATTAACGTTACCTGTTTGTTGCCTGTTTAGTTATTTGACATGGCTTACAGCCAAGCAAGTTTGATCAGTTATTTACTGTATCATTACGGTTTCCCTCACATCCCTTTCTTCTTTGCTCATACCAGATCTATCTGTAGTTTAAGCACCCTAGTTGCTCAGGTTCCAGGCAACAGA
>NW_015150502.1:349410-359726 GCF_000732505.1 Cyprinodon variegatus
CTGTCTAAATTGTCAAGGTGTGACAAAAAGAAGAAGTCAAAAAGAAGCTTGACTACTCAGGCGTTTTAAGAAAATGTTCTTTAAATGTCCTCATCTATCATGGAACCTATTATATACTCATACTTCTCATATTCCACTTATAAGTCAGGTGGCAGTTTCAACATTGTCTCCTAGATTTTCCTCTTTTTAAACACCTTCTCTGAGGAAGCCCAAGGTGTTCCAGGGGCCAGCCAAGAGACATAGACACCAGTGTGTCCCCTGCACATATTCCTAGTGCCTGGAACCCTGGAAACAGCCCTACTCCGAGCCTCTGCCAGATGGCCGAGCTCCTCACCCCATTTTCAAGGGAGTGCCAGGCCATCCTGCAGAGAGAGCTCATTTTGGGGACTTGTATGTACAGTAGCATTCCATTCTTTCATTCAAGATCCAGATTCCATGAGGGTAGGAACGTAAACCAACTGGTTAATCCAGATCTTTGTCACTTTGTTCAGCTCTATCTTCACCGTAACAGACCGGTGCAGCGGCATTAGCATTATAGCCGCAGCTGCACTGATCTGCCTCTTGATCTCCCACTCCCTTACCCACTCACTTTTTAACAGGAAGCCAAATTACTTAAATTCCTCCATTTGAGGCAGGAGCCCTCCTCAAAACTGATAATGTCCCAGTATTAGATGGATACTGGATCCTGTCAATGAAACAATGAAGTCTAAAATTAAAAAAAATATATGACACAGAACAACTACTTAAAATATCAAGTGTGCTTGAAATAATTTCTTCACCATCTCTAAAAGGGCATATGCTGTCATTCTCACTTCCATTAATTGAAAGGCAAGCATACTGCTGCTGTAAAGATAGCAACCACAACCACAACCACCTTAATCATAAAGCATCAAGCTTCTAAATATTCCAGCAAGTACCAGAAACCTTATCGGTTTGGAGGCTTCCAGTGAAGAGCTGTTAGTGTTTCTGTATGTACCTAGAGAATGATGTCAAACAAGGAAAGGAAGGAAAAGCCTTTCTTCAAAGAAAAAAAAAAATGTAAAGACAGACTGTCCTTTTGCAACAGGTACCAGGATTGGAATCCAGGAAACTTCAAACTGGGGCAGGCTGACACAAGCAAGGCTGGTATAACCAGGCCCTTGAACAACAAAGTTCAGGTAAAATGGCGTCACGAAAATAAAGGGAGGGAAGGCTCAAACCAGCGACCCGTTGGTTTCAGGTAAAACCCCTCTCTCCTGAGCCACTGTCATCCAAGGCAGGTAATGAGATGAAGCAGGAAACAATGATGTTACAATGAGATCATCCTAAAAGCATTCATACAGGAGTCATATCCTCAGGGTGAGCATTCGTCAAATGTTTCAGGAACACCATGGAGATAGTAGCAACAAATGGCTCAGTGTTCAACATATTCTAATATGGCTCCACAGCCAAAAAACCTTGATCTTGAGATGGTTAAAATAGCCCTGTAATGGACGGGCCACCTGTCCAGGATGTACCCCGCCGTTCGCCTATAGACTGATTAAGATAGGCACCAGTCCCACCTACTACCCTGATGGATGAAACTATGAAAGAATGATGAATGGATGGTCTACCTAAACCTACTGTTTAGATAAGCCATCCCTACTACTTCAATACAAACTTTAAAACTTTTAAAATCCTCAGCATACCATTAAAACACCAGAAAAAAACATTAAATAACATTAAAGTTTATAAATCTATTGGGTAATTGGTCTACAGGGGAGCAGCTGTCCCTCAAATGCTTATGTCCCTGAAACACTTGCAATTATTAGTGACTCACTCTCATTTCATTTGTCAGAGTATTTCCAGGGTTAGTTCTGTTTGTAATAAGAATGCTGTAAATTAAAAGGTAAGCTATAAAATAAAGATTATGTAAGCTATCTTTAAGGACCCGCGGTTCACTGGCAGCTCTTCAAAATATCACAGCAATTAGACAAAATTAAACTGCATCGAATCTACCTGTCACATTGAGGAATTAATGAAATGGCTGCCATCAAAATAATATTTTTAAATATAAGTGCTAATTTTTCTGTGATAAATCATCTCTGGTTTGATATAGACTTCTTGTGGTAATAAGTGAGCTTGCACATTGTAGATCATGATTAAAAGAAACTTTAAAGAGGAGAACTTTCCATTTTCTTAGGCAAATAAGTGAGGCATGAGAAGGAAGATGATGTTGGAAGATTTGAGGAAGAAAGAAAGATAGAGAGACGATGAGCATCACACATGATGGAAGCCTATGGAAGTGTAACATAATAATAATAACATAATAATGAAAATGTCAGTTAAACTGGTTCAATTACAAGATTTTAGAATCATGAATAGAGAAGAAAAAAACATAGGGAACTGAAGAAAGAGAAAAGGGAGGCACAGAATCAGGGGATTCAAACTAACCAGATTTTTACCTCAAATATTGAGCAAAAATCATTAAAGTCATTTATCTATCACTAGAAGCTGAGAGAAGTATGTAAAAGCAATAGATTTGGAGTACTTGGTGACATGTATTCCCAGCTTAACCATCATTGGCTTAAGCTTTCCTTAAATGCAACGGCTGAAGTGAGTCTTAACTTCTTTTTCTAAATTTTTATTCTCTGTAATATGTGTGGAATATGTGTTTAACTTATTCAGCCTATACTTAAAAACTGTCTTTGGTTCCTAAAGAGAAGACGAAACAATAACTAATTTTAAAACAGTTTTTTTCATTTTCATATAAGAGATTTCTTGTGTTCTTCTATGAAGTTCTGCAGCATTGTCCCCCTGCCTAGGCCCTTTAGCGCCACTTTTGACCCCTAAGTGTATATTTTCTAGCTCAGCCACTGACTTGTTGAGACAGTTGCAACAAGTTCCCGTTTCTCAGAATGCAAACATTAATTATCATTGTTCAAATTAATTGCAGTCAGCGGTAAGGCTCTCTTTGCATCCAATTTTCTTATTGTGTCTCAGAGGAAGCATACACTTGAGGCCACTGAAATATGTCACTGTTCATCACACACAGTTCAACAGCTAAACTCTCGCACGGGGAAAACAACTCCATCCAATCATTTACTGCTGCGGCCTCATTAGCTCATTGTGTGACAGATGGAGATGGCTGACTGGGGAGCAAGTCAAGCCTCAACATCCCGTCTGCTTCCTTTCTCTTTTCTTTATAACATTTTGTAAAAAAAAATTAAATAAAAAATAATGTCCTGACTTTTCGTTTGGGAAGCTAGTTGCACAACTGCTACTGAAAAAAAAATATTGGCTGATCTTTCTGTTGCAGCCAGAGGCTAGAGAAAGCTTTTAACTTTTAAAACAATGACATTTAGAAACCAGACAGCAACACTATTATGGTTTCTTCTCTCTCATTAGAGTTCTGATTTAATGACTTATCATTCATTTCTAATTACAGTGTTTGTAATAAAAAAAACTAATATTATTTTAGAGTGCTGATAAGTTCACACACCAAAGCATCACTTTGCACCTCATAAGGTTTTATTATTTGTGCTTCATCACTGAGCTTGTTTGTAGTTATTTATATTTATTTATATATATATATATATATATCATCTTTTCATGTTAGGGTGGTAATAACCCACTATTGGGGATTAAATAAGCAAATTTCAATCACCTGTTTTAACTTTAATCTAATCTAAATGCCAAAGAGATGTATTGTTGAAACATACTTTTAATAATGTGTTTTTTTTTTGTTTTTTTTTTGTGCCATTCTATCGGCCAAAAGTTTCAGTCTCTTGGAAAACAGACTTTCAGCTGAGTTTTCATAAGTGAGCATTAAAATTGAAAGGTGTAGGATGTGTTAATCACGCCTGTTCACACTCGTTCCCTCTGAGATAAATAAAGCGGAGGTGAGATCACCCGCCGTGTGTTGAAGCAGATGATTGGTAAAGTGTTGGTTGGTTGGTCTGCTCCTCTGGTGCCATTTAAAGGATATTTAAATATCTTCTGTTTTAATGGAAAATGTGCTCTAATGACTCTATCTCTATGAGCCCCCAAGGATGAAATTCTTATTTCCCGACATCCCCCAATAACACGTAGCCTATTAAGATCTTACATTTCATAAATATAATAACATTGAAAATGTATGTCTCAAATTATTTTCTTTTACATCTTGGTCATTCAATACAGTAATTAAAATTGTGGGTCTAATAATAATTTTACTCAAATAGTACAGCATGCTTGATAAAAATCCTTTTTATAACTTTTCCTGTTGGGGTTTCTCCAGGGTGGCTGGTTGGGGACCCACAGTAAAATAGAAGGCATGTAGCAGCTGCTTTGCATGGTGGGTGGCAGAGATGCATGTACCTGCGGGAGTTTCTTGCAATGGTCTTGGGGGTTATATCTTTGGGGCAAAGGGTTTTGCAGAAGTTTGGAGTGAAAAGTAAACCTTTTGCTCGATGAATGTTTAAACTTCACCAGCCTAAACATTGATTCTAGTATCATGGCTTATGGCATAATAGCACCGATAGCAACAGATGGACGGAACATTTTGGTCCCGTGATGAAGAGCTTTAAGTCTTTGTCTATAATGCGGGGGAAACTTTGCCAAGTCTGTGAGCAAGTCATAATGACTCGCTGTGTTGACCCCTGAGTGTGGAAGCAGCTAAAAGGACACAAACAAAACTTCATGGGCAAGTTGGTAAAGAAAGGAAATTATCGATTTTAATTAAATATCCAGCCTGTGTATGATATAAAATTGTACTAGTTATTGTATGTTGACAGTTAGATTTCCTTACTTGTCAATTACTTTTAAAAATATCTGACTCTGCATCAACTGTCCTCATCCAATATTTCTACCTGGCAGCAACTCACAGCAGGAAGAGGAGAGAAGCAGCAGCGGTGTCACCCTGGCAGGTATGAGCTGACTCATGGTTGATAAGAAGCGGCAAACAGCCCAGATGATAATTATTTGGAGCGACAGCAGCAGCGTTTAGCCAGTAAAGGCAGAGTCTGTTGATTTCTATGGCAACGAAATTTAAAGACAGCCACAGATTGAGGCCAGATGTTCTTTGGCAATTGGCAAAATAATCCACCTGTTCAGCCCTGAAAATAAACTCAGAAAGTGCCTGGAAGCTATAGAAACTATGTTAAAAATTAAATAACTGAATATTAGATTTGATCTATTATAATAAAATAAGAGCAAATAAAAAAATAAAAAATTGTTGCTTTCTATCAGCCATAAGTTTCAGTCTCTTGGATTAGGCAGTGTGGGTCACCAACTCCTGAAGCAAAATCAAATCAGCCTCTTCATAAAGCTCGTCAGTAGGGTAAATGTATGAAGGGAGTGGCAGCCCATGTTTAAAGCACAGAACTTGGAATCCTGAGGTTGTGAGTTCGAAGCCCACTTCCCCAGGCTGCCACTCTAGCTTACTGAGCAAAGACTCTTAACCCCACACTGTTTCCCGGCTGCAAATGGCAGCCCACTGCTCCCCAAGGGATGGGTTAAATGCAGAGAGTAAATTTCATTGCGCTGTACTTGTTACAGTGTAATGGCAATAAAACAGGCTGGGGGAAAAAATGAGTTGGATTTTAGTAGATGGAAAAACCCAGTGGACCTGCTTAAGCAGATAACATGGTATCCCAGCTTTCTATTGGTATTCTTGGCCCAATTTATCAAAATAAGCTTTAATTTTGCTTGAAGTTGAGGTTGAAGTAGTTAAAAGGTTTCTATATCACGTCTGAATCCAACCCCGATGTCAGAAAATCCAAATTAACACACTTATGTATGCTGTTTTAGTGGATGGAATTGCAACAAGACTTGAGCAAACCAAGAGATTTGAAGAGCTGAAGATTATAATCTATAGGAAACACAAGGAACAAAAGTAAACATTAGAAGAGGGAACGAGGAGCAAACAGAGGGGCAGAGCTTATAGGAGCAATAAATAATAATGAAACTTATCAAATTGTAAAAACACCGAAAAATGCATAGGGCAGGGTTCTCATCAGGATATTTCACATTGGAGGGTGGGGGGGTTGGGTTAATGTCCTTTAGTCAAATGTTGAGAGGCAATGTTTAAATCTCTCCTGACACAATGAGAGGCTGCGTTGATCCACCCACAACCGTAGCTACGCACCGCCATTATCAGCCATTTTGTTTAGACAGATCAAACCTTTTAGGAATCCTTCTTAACATGACACTCAATCCCTGCCTTTAAAGGTTGATCTTTGTCTTCAGGCTAGAAGCACTTAGAGAGGGTGGTTGGTTGATGACACAGTCTTAAAGGCTGGTTATACTCCCACAGCAGTGTGTCGCAGTGAGCTTGTTGCAGGTATGACGCAGACATTTTTGATTTATGTCCAGTTTTGAAGCGTGGTCTGTGCTATGTTATTTTACGCCACAATGCAAGAGGGACAATCACGCACTAGCTGTGGGTCTAGATATGGCCAAGGCGGGCAAGAACGGAGGGACATGAGGGCGAAAAAGAGCGAGGATCCAGGTGGAAAAAGAGACTGTCTTCAAGCTGTTCCATCTTAATGAGTCGTTTTCCACAATGGCGGTCATACAAACAAAACCAGCCTGTAAGGAACCAAACAGGAAATACGTATAGAGTAGAGCAGATGTAGATTTGACCAATCAGAGGCCTCCTGTCTGCAGCACTGCAATTTTGGAGAAGTGCAGCAGAGTGTCTGCACAGGGGGCGGGCATCTCTGCGTTCACTGCAACACCTACTCAGACGACCTAGTTTGGAAGTATAAATCAGCCTTTAGGGACACATTCTTCAGGTTTTAATAGAATTTGTATCATATGTATGTACAGAAAAGGAGGCAGAAGGCTTTGAAAACACAGTTTTCATGGCCGTTACATCAAAATGTGCATATTGCGTAATTTTAGTGTAATTATAACTTTCAGTGTAATCAACGATTGTGCTGAAATGTGCTGGGAGGTATCCCAGAATTAATAAAAGACCACAATGTTAGTGTAGCAGTAACAAATGTGAGCATGGAGGGCCTCTACCATTAAATGCACAGGTAAGAAACATGCATTGCCACTTCCTCTTCAGAGAATGTTGCAAAGGTTTCCAGATCAAATAGACAAAGAAGTAGCACATCTAAGTTAAAACTAAATAACCAGACATGAATGTTAGCCCTGAGTAAGTTGTACTAATACTTGTAAAGGATGCTCAGCCCTTCTTATCACTTCTGGTCCAATTCTCTTGTCAGGTTCCATGTTTGTAGGGTGCTGGTGTTTGACCAAACGTAAAACACTACGTTCTACACTCCATTCTGCCAACTCTGGGAAGTTTGATATGATATGCCTTAATCAGGAGCCAGGAAGTAAAAACACAGGCAACACAATGCAACAAAGTAGTTCTTCTCTGTTCGTCTAGACCAGGGGTCACCAACGCGGTGCCCGCGGGCACCAAGGGGCCCTCAAGGACCACATGGGGGACCCTCTTCGTCTTCTGAAAACAGAAGAACTCACTCAGTGGGTTAAGTTTATTTTTTTTTTATTCTGTTGCTCTTCTTTTTAATCATTTATGTATTATTTCATCATGTTAACTATTTCATCATATTTCAGTGGTTTCAAAATGAATATATTAAAAAGAAAATTAGAAATGAATAAAAGAATAAAATAAGAATAAAAATGAGTTTTTATGGATGAGATTTACTGTAGGTGAACACTGATTCCTCCAGTTCATAGGTCAGTATTGGTAGCCCTTCCTATGACTCGGTAGCCATGAAGTAGCCCTCAGTCTTAAAAAGGTTGGTGACCCCTGGTCTAGACGAAAAGAAGAAAAACTCGACTAAACATTGTTTATGAAGAGGATTGTTCATAGGGAATGTTAAATTAAAAATGATTAGGAAACTGGAGGTTAGGTTTTCTATAAGACATTTCTAGATAACTTCATGTCTGGCTTTTCAAGCTTAACCATAACCTGGATGACTGAGAAACTTCACAGATATCCCAAAGGATTTTGGTTAATTAAAAAAAAGAAATATATCTTATTGCTCCTTTAAATACAATGAGGATGAAATAAGCATTTGACAGATAGAAAGCATTATCAAAGAAAACATAAAAACACCTGAAAATCCCCTCAGTTTGGTCGCTAATGGAGTTGTTTTACTCATCATGTTTTTATCAAGAGAAAAAAAAAGGTTTTCTTTTGGTGTGCAACACAAAATTAATGCACCATTTATATTACCAGAAATTCTGTTTCTTCTGTTTCTTATCCCTTTTTTTTCCTTTTTGTGGTCTCCTACTTCATTTTTCCCAGAGTTTTTTTTATATATTTGATCTGATGCCATTATGATCAGACTTTGAAGTTCAAAGCAAGAAGCATACTGCAATTACAATCAATATGAAGACTGTGTTAGAGTGGTAATGGCAACTATTTGTCTTTTTTTGTCAGCAGGAGTCAGAGGAGTTGGCAGTACATTTTTTTCCCTGAACCTTATCCAAAAAATCTCACATGACATTCTTGCATATATTTTTAGAGACAAATTAAAACATGAGTAGCAGAAGAGTCCTGCTATGTGGAGGCAGCTATTCTAAACAATAAAATGTTAATTTATGATAAAATGCTGAAATCTATGACTTATTTTCCTTATAAAATGCATCTGATTATCATTTTAAAGAGCTCGGTGAGTCACTCTTTATCTTCGTCTCCCATACGTTTCCCTTTCCTTGATTAAAAATGAATGTGGCTCATAAAAAAACAAAAAATAAAAAAATAAAACAAGCAATTTAGCTTATTTTTGATTAAACAAATAGAAAACTGGGGTTTGTATGTTTACTAAGATTCGGTTAGAAGACCTGTCTGAAGTCTCCTCTTATACGTGTTTTATTTTCCTTAGTTTGCAAAATAAATAAAATAATATCATTTAGCTTTGTTTTTGAGAATTATTATATCTGCCATCTGTAACAATATTTCAGTGTCAAATGAAGTATTTCGGCATTTGTTTTAATCCTATTATCTGCACCAGACAGAGAATAACAGCACAAACAAAAAAACTGAAATGTCATTCATCACCGCTGACACAATTTAAAAGCAACAAAACATCTTATTTAAAAACAGCAGATTCCAAATATTCGACAGCTTAAAGGAGTCATCCTTTAAGACACAAAAGGAAGATTCTGTTAAACGGAGGCAATATAAGAAATTAAAATAACCAAAGAGTTATGTTACCAAACCTCAACCTGATCACGTCCAACATAGTTAAATTAGCTCAGAGCACATTACACAGACTTACATCAGTTTCCTTTAGAACAAGTTATCTCACTAGATACAAGTGTTTTTAATGAACATGGGGTCCTTTTGTTCCTACAAGAGAAGAAAAGTCTCCCAAAGAATTTCTAACACAAAAACCCGAGTCAAATTGAAACCTGCTCCTTATGGGATTTTAATTAAACTTTTTCTTCTAAGGGGAAAAAAGATAAAGGACAAAAAAAAAAAACTTTTGGTTCAGTAAATTTTCTCAAAACTTAAATTATATAAAGATGAGGTGGTATGATAAAAAACATGCACTTCCTTATATTCCTTGATGGGCCCTTGGCTGGTCCCTTACAATTCCTTTTTAAAAATCAGTCTTTGTACTAAAATACTCTTTCTGTCATGACTTCTGGACATAAGATCTAAAGACAAACCCAATCCCCTGGTCAGACCCTGTAATTCAGAGAAAGAATCAGTGGCTGGAAGATGGATGGGATTTTCCTGGGAGTTGCAGGGAAGTAGGCTGCCATTCGGCTGGCGTTTGACTGGGACAGGCCATTTTCAATGGCTGCCACTGTAATTAAACATCAGTATATATTTGCATTTTTTTTTTTTACTGGATTGTCTGAAATCAAATCATGCAATAGTCTGTTCTATCGTTCATTCATTCATTGACTAATTCAACTAATGTAATGCAAATGGACCTTTACATAATAGCAGCACAAACGTAATCCAATACTGAATGTAAAATCTGAAAAATTTGACTTTTGATCCTCAGTAAAGCTCTTATGATAAAATGTATTTTGTATTTTGATTCTCTTGAGTATTTCTATGAGGTCAGTATTTACCTGCTTTTATTTAAATAGCCATTCTGAGCAATTTTAGTCTTTATTCAGGATCAAGATAACAGCCCTGTAGTCAATTTATCAGCTAGTAAGTGTCAAACCAACTGCCTTCCATTTCCATTCATTTTGAATCACAGCTGATGGTCTCAAACACATTTATAAGGCAGGAAATCCCACTTATTAAACCTGACAGGGGACACCTGTAAAGTGAAAACCATTTCAGGTGAATACCTCTTGAAGCTAATCAAGACAATGCCAAGAGTGTGTAATTATTTTTGCCAAGTATATCCTGCCACATGTGTTAAATT
>NW_015150502.1:360338-362998 GCF_000732505.1 Cyprinodon variegatus
TTTATGCATTTTTTTTCTCAAGATTTAAAACTGATTCTTTTGTTTGGAAATGATCCAGTCTGTTCTCAGATGGATTGCTGGTACTGTATTAAAAAAAAAAAAAAATTTCCTTAGCTTACTTGAATTTTATTACTGTGTAGTTATATTATATTAACATGAATTATTAATTAACAAAGTAATAGTAGTTAAAAGACTGAAAGGACAAAGTAAAGGGCATTTTCTCCAGTTAATTATTGATTATATGAATTATTTTCTAGGAATCAATATAAGAATCAATTAAGAATCGAAAAAAAAACTGCTGTTTTAACACAACCCTATTAACCAACTGGTATTTCTATCCAATTCTTGACAAAAAGTTTACTTTTACTGGAAGTCATGTCACTTGTTACTTATTCCACATGTTCACATTAGGGTATTTTTTTATAGTAGAACTTTGGTTCTACTGCTATATAGACTCATGAAGATTCCTCTTGTTTTTGATGTGTGATCCACATTCACTTCTGTTCATCACAGGTAAGTTATTAACTTACCTGTGATTTTCCAACATAACTCAAAGCAAATCAATCTTTGCAATGTTGGAGTCCTAACGGTGATATAACACATTCAGCAGTATCTCAAGGCAATGGGGACTGACAAGCACCAAATTTAGAGCTGAGCTGTTTGCGTGTGTTTAAACATACCAATGGCCAAATTAGCAATGAAGAAGTTGGTGACGGTTCGCAGTGTCTTGAAGCGATAGATGACATAGATGACCAAAGAGTTACCCAGAACCCCCAGCACGATGATGGTGCTGTAGGCCAAGATCAACACCACCTTCAAACAGGCAAAAGTAAGCAGCTGTCAGAAATATTTATGCTGATGTGAACTTTTGTACTATTAACCTTTTATTTCATTCAGTTAGAGACAGAGGCTATTCTAGGAATACTGGAAATAGGAATGTGATCTGTACCTGAACACTCAGCAATCGGATGGGGTCCTCTGGAAAATTCACTCCCTCAAATCCTGTGGGCAGGACCGGGGGAGGGATGCCGACATTTGGCGGGTAATCATGGTAGCCGAGGTTGTTGGGGTCAACGTCAGGCGGGGTCAGGAAGCGGAGCTCCTCCTGTGTGGTGTTGACTTCACCGAAGGCCTCCATGTCCGGTCATACGTGTCCGGCCAGCAGCTCCATTTCATTCCAGCTCGCACCGCCTGGTGAACAAAGAAGAAAGAAACGTTGATAACAAGTCAAATGTTGGATTTACAACAGCTGCTCTTATGAGGAATAATTATGTTTAAAATGGACGTTTTTAAGAGGTACTTAGATAAATTGGTTCAGCTCTGCTGTATTTGTTTATTTTCATGTTATTGAAAAAGTCTATGGCTCCTTTTGCTTATTGTTTCTGACAAGGCAAATCACAATTGGAGGTAGACGACATGTATTCTAGTTTGTAGTGGATCAAGGACCTGATCATAATCACTGGCAGCTCATTCAGGTGACAGAAGGACTGAAAGCATCTTTCTGACTTAAAACGCTCAAATCAATTAACCACTTTACACCTCTGAGAGCAGATAAAAGCCGCCATGAATGTCCTCAAAAAAAGGTTACATGGCAGTACTAGCACTAGCAAATAAACTCTGATCTATATAAATATGAACTTACATTTCCCGATATAAACGTAGGATCACACAGGCAGCCAATATACCTTTGGACTTAATGCCTTTATACATGCTAACTCAAAAATAGGCTTTTGTTTAAGGTTAAAGAATATCCTCATATGACCACATTTCACACCTTTATTAGCAACTAAATAAGAAAACATTAGATGTTGAGGAAAATTCCAAATTCCAAGCAGATTATTGATTTAAAAAACAAATAATTAGATTTATATAAACAAAGGTGTTAAGATGGTTAAACAGCACAATTGGTCTAAGAGAAGTCTAGTTCCATTTTGGTTTTTGGTATGTACAGAAAACATAAAAACAGGCATACAACTGCAACTTAAAATAACTATAAAAAGCTTAAAAAAGTTGTTATATTTTCTGTTCTCTCTTTCTCTTTTAAAAGAAAGTCAAGCTCAAACATGCAAAGAAGTGTTTATATAAGTAATTCTAATGGTTACTACTTAAAGATAGAAAGAAATTAAAAATTATGTGAAAGCACAACAAATATCAAAGAATAGACTTGGGAGGAAGGAAATAGTTTGATAGTTGACGACGTATCAGAAACAGGGATAACTACAGCCTTAAGATGATTGTCAAGTAAAACCTGTTTAGGAATTTAGTAAAGCTTTACAAGAAGTGGACTTCAATTGCAGAACGAAGAGCATGGATCCAGAGGGATGGCACACAATTAATGTAAACTGAAGTCCAATGTGATGTATGCACTGTCAATAGGCGTAATTCCATTAACCCTCAACTTGCGCAAATCGTAATTACTAAAAATAAGTTTTATAAATGGAAAACTGAAATTTTCGTAAAATTTTTCTCAAAAGGATGGTTTTTCGGTCGTATTAAAATACTTGGTGATAGACGGGCCAAATAAACCAATCAGATCAACGAAGCATATGACATACTAACTACCGACGATGACAACACAACCACAAGCCAGGCTACTCTTGCCAAAACCAGTCGGGGGAAGAGCAAAAACATCTTTTCCTCTGAGAAAAGCCTCCAGAGCA
>NW_015150502.1:363529-397997 GCF_000732505.1 Cyprinodon variegatus
TATATTTTGCCAAAAGTCCAATTGAAACATTTTTTAGCATCACATGAGTCATGCGATCCACAACTAGACTTTACTGCCTTGTGAAAACATGAAGAAGACTTGAGCTAGTTGGACGATTATGGCGCCGACTAGAGCTTTGGTTGAAATATGGATACACCTCATCTGCTTAAACCCGAATTATCACATGAACAAACATATTCACATTGAATATCAATGTTGTTATTTAACGGAAACACAGGAATTGCAAAACTTTGCATTTTCAAAATTAGCAGAATACTTTTTTTAAATTATTTTTATTTTTTTTTAGCAGTATACTCTTATAGTTTTGCCACATTTGTAAACTAGTGACAACTCTGTTGGTTCTGGTCCAGTAGATCTGAAAGTCCAGGTGTAGACACATCAGGAAATACATACATCCTACAGTTCATATGGTACAGAAACAGTGTAACTGTTTTAAGCAAATTAGTCAGATCATTCTGGATTATTTACCACTAATCTGGTCAGATTGTGCAGGTTGTTTATCTTTCAGTGATTTAGTACATTTTATTTCTTAGAAAAATCAGCAAGCTTAAATGAGATTGAATGCTAGCCGAAGAGAACATGGAGTCAAACCTTATCTGCACTTACTTACACCAGATTATTTGATCATGTAGTGTGGGCTATAATCTGATTCTGGTCAGAATCCGTCCTTTTTTTCAGGTCAACAGATTAAAAACAAAACAGGTGGACATGACCTGATTTTCATTTTCTTTCACATCAGTGTAATAAATATAAAAAAAAGAAAGAAGAAAGAAAAGGGGCTTTATGGCAGCAAAGGTACAATAAGAACCAGCTCAACATTTTGAATTTGTGTTTATTATCTCTTCTCTACACAACATATTATTGCTCATATTTATTACATTGAATATTATTTCAAAGCTGAACTGGATGCTCACTAAACTGGAGTTTTAGATTTCCCTATAACAGTAACCCTTTTTATTTTATGTGTGGTGTGTAAACAAAGCTAAAGACTAGAATAAAGAGAAAAATAGCTATTGTTTTATATTCTATACAGTTGACACCAGATATTTCATAAACTGTTTAAAGACAAATAAGCTTTTAATCCCTGTTGAACATTAAATCAGATTTAATATTTTCTGTTTCCAGTCAATTAGGATTTGTAGTCCAATTTATTCCGAGGTACAGTCTCCATACACTTTATCTGTGATACAATATAAAGATCAAGGGAATGTCCAGCCATCGTAATGATCAGGTTAGAGACTCTGTGTTAGAGGCTCTGTGTCCCAAAGATGAGGGGACCACAAAAAGATAATAATCTGGTGAAGATGGAGACTAGAAATGGTCAGAGAGACACTTTCCATGAGAAAGAGGTCCTGAAGGGCCACCCAGAGACAAAGAGCCACAAATCCAAGAGTTGTAAGTTATAAAGTCTTGGGGTCTGATGAAACTGAATACTACCCCGAAACAAACATTTGGAATTCTCGTAATCCTGCAAAAATATTTTTTTTCCGGAGTGAATCAAGTTTGATTGAACCTGAAATAATGACTTTGTACACACGAGTGTATACAAAAATAAATTTTGTTTAAAACAGCTCCAGACAATTTCATTTCTTTTTAAAGTGCAGCCTTGAAAACAGTAATAAATACATTAAAAAAAATATTGATATAAACATATGACTGTATATTTACAGTTCTAACATGAATCTTTTTTTTTTTATAAATAAAATAACTTATTTTACACAACATTCAGTACCGTAGTCTAATGGCAGGGGAAATAAATAAATAAATAATGCCTGGAACTGTACCCCCGAGGGTTATACCTGTGTTTATTCAGCACGGTATATCCTGGGGTGGTTCGCTTGCAATGTGAATGCGTCCCTAAGGTATAAAAGCAGGATGTGATGTGAGGGAATTGCACTGGAGTAGAATAAGAGCTTATTACTGAGCTACAGCTTCAGCTATTTAGAGGTCTGAATACCCGTATAAGAGTTTTTTTTTTTTTTTTTTTATAGGCTTTTATACATGTACTTACTGCATGTCCATAAGATACTCTTCCTTTAGTCGTGGCTGTTTTGTCAGATTTTGTTTCTTCTAAATGTGGAAGCAGCCTTCCCAGAGTTATTCTGTATTTTCCTTTTAGGGGGGTCACATGCCGAAGGCATGGCCCCACTACTACTATTGCACATATTTATTCTGCGTATTATTATAATTCTTTTTTCCTTTGTTCTCCCTCTCACTTTCTCTTTCCCCTTATTCTTGTCCCCCTTCCCTTTCCATCTCCATGCCCATCTAATATGATTTTTTCCCCCAAAGCCACTTCTAATGAAGTTAGCACATAATTACCAAGTAAAACCTTGTGGCTACAGCCATGACGGTCCACTTGTGAACAAAAATCCAATAGCAGGACAGTAATTCGCAGTCATTGGCAAACAGGACACTTTGGGGGAAAAAAGAGGATGAGAGTAGTGTATGAAAATGTCTGATTACCTTGAGTGGTGAAGAGGTGCAGGCACAAAACTAAGTTTGAGCTCAAAGTAGCAGAAACACCATAAGTGAAGGTTTGTTCTCCAACTAAAGGTGTGAGTTTTCTCACTTTAATCGTTGCCTGGAGAGATTCCTGGTCCTAACCAGTAGTGTGAATGCTCCCTAAGTTCTATTCAATCAAGTATCTGATCATAATGGCCATAGTTATATTTGAAGGAAAAAGGAGGGATTTCTCAGGCCTTGAAACACCATCCAACCTAAGGCTCAATGGGCTTGACTAACGGGGGGTTAGAAGTGACAGATGGCTGTCATTGCCACAACTGTGAAAGCCAAAACAACAGATGCTAAAGTCACGGCCGTGGTTGAAATTCACGGCCTCAGGTAGCTTGGCTCCAAAAAATATTATAAAACTGGACAGAGTTTTAGCAAATGAAAAATAAGATTTTACTATAATATAGGAAGGTCAGAAACAGCAAAAATTATGGTTTTCTTTATACTGAAATGGAAAACTCTACTGTAACAAGTAGTCAGTCAAAAAGATAGAGATTAAAGTTATTTTTGGAGTGTTTCTTGAAGCTGGAGGGGCAGTTGTGAATTTCTGAAAAGCTGAAGACCGGGACATTAAACCCAAAATTTTGGCACCAATTTGGCTAAAAATCACTTTGTAGGACCAATAAGAACTAAAGGTATATTTGAATACAAATTATGATGTAACGCCAACATCTACCTATGTTTGTTGGTCTCTAGTCTGAAGCTTAAACATTGTGCAGGCCAGACATACATCAAAGTCCATGTAAGTAGCCGCCACTCACAGCTTAGTCCATCCCTGCCCAGAAAGAGCACCATGGCAGAGAAACAAAGTGGCAGAGTGCCAATTCTCTTGATAAGGTTGTAGCCAAAGTTGCAGCCCAAGTTGAGGTAGAGATTCATGGGAAAGATGACAAGGGAAACTTATCACACATCTTTTGGTCTTTTTTGGTCTAAAGAAAGTTCTTAGCCTGATCTAATGATGAAAGTTTACCTTATATATGTTTTGGTTTGGCAGTCTCTCAATTTATCTAAGGGTGGTCAATCTTTTAATAAAGTTTGATTGGACTCAATTCTGTCAAAAATAAAATCCGGCAGTTTTTTAAAAGAAAAACCTACAGGTTTGGGCAAGAAAAAAAAAAGTCCAGTTTGTGGACCTTTTTAGAAAAACTCTAGAAAAGAGCAATTCCACAAAATGATGCCCCCACCATCATGTTTGCTCAAGTGTTTTTATGGTATTTTTGTTGATGTGCAGTTTTGGTTTTATAACACTTCCAATTATATCCTTCATACTATGACACACTCTTCAACAAGTTCTGGGAGGTTTTAGACAGCCTGGATGTTATGGTCGAAAAACTATGACAGAAGCCTTTTTCTTTCAAAAGGCGCCTCTCCGGTTTATCACAATGTTGTCTACAGTTACATTTAGATGTCTTCTATAAGTAACTCTAAATGCTGGCGACATGCTTTAAACTCTCCACTTTAATGGTTCTCCGAGGCATCTCAGGGGATCACTGAGACCGATGAGGCAGAGCAGCAGCAGATGGTGGCCATACTGGGCAGCTCCCTGCGGCCCCGCCACCCTCAGGCTGTTAATATCCACAAAGAAAATACAAACAGGCTGTTAAATACACTTTTACTGACTAAGCAACTGTGGGCAGAGTGAAAAGATACCACAAAGGTTTGGACTGTTTCCTCAGCAAACTCAGAGAATGTTACTAATTAGAATTCAGCATTTAAACTTCCAATAAATCATAAAGTAATGACACAAGCAGCTTTTTCAGCATTACACCTGATGTGAACAATGCCAGGTACAACATTTATGAGTCAAAACAGCAGCCAAGTAGCTTCTAATGAGAGCACCACTATAAGAGCAAGTTGTTTCTCTGCATACAGAGATTACAATGTCGATATAACAGCCGATCAGCAATGAAACTTCAGTAGCAAATGATGATGCCCATCAATCTGGGAATGGTCAAGTGTCCTCAGCATACCACCAAGTTGGATGCAAAGAAGCTTCACTATTGCAAAGACATTGCTATGGAGTTTCCCGATTTTGGTTCTGTTGAACATAGCTGAAACTGGAAAGGTGCGTGTGAGTGAGGTGGCCTACATGACGCAACACTTCAAAAAGAATAAATAGAACATCAACCAGGCATTGTGACGAGCTTTTTAAGGGATATTCAAAACAATCTGGCCTATACAGAAACGTTTTAAAAGAGATTCTGTCAAATATCAAAAAGACGAAAAGCCCATACGCCTGGAAGATTACTAACATTTTGGAGGGGCCCTCCTACCTTCTCAACTTGAGTACGACCTTATGGAGGGAGGTAAAGATTATGGTGATGGTAACTTTCAACATCAAAGACTTGGACCCCGTTACCGAAGAAACAGTAGAGAAGTGGTTCCCAAATGGAGGGTACACTCACAATAGGGGAATGATTGTAATTGGGTGGGGGGAGAGGGTGGGAAGCATGGTAGAAATTAACTAAATAAATGACCAGTTTAAAGGCTTATTTACAGTATCAAAATAAGGTAAGATAAATAGCTAATCTTAAAAAAATATATACTTTAATAGTCAGAGTTTTTTTATTCAAAGGAAATTGTTCTCTATTTAATGGCAGCATTGTTTTCAGCTATTTATTCAACTGCTAAAAAGATGGATATGAGGACGTTAGGGTGGGGATGGAAAGGCAAACCAAGAAATGTTTAATAACCCCTGCAGATTTTTTTTTTTTAATACCAGCAGACACAAAAACTCTGGTGCGCAATTATAGAAAAGATTGATTTTCTATGTAAATCCATTTATTTTCCCAAAATGGGGAAATTCACACTGTGTTTGAACCATCCCCTTGGGGGAGCAGTCGGCTGCTTCTGTTTGGCACCCAGGGAGCAGTGTGAGGTTAAGGGTTTTGCTCAGAGTTTTGCCCAGAGTGCAGGGTGTGGCGATCACTTACAACCTTTCTTAGAACCCAACTGACTACTCTAACCACTAGGCCAACACTTCTCCCAACTTCTATAGAAAGTTGAAAAGAATATAAACTATATTTGTAGTATCCTTTCTTATTGCCCTAACTACCCTGATAGACAATTTTAGTAGTATGTTTTAAAATATTTCATACCCCATTCCATCCATTTTCCATCATGCTTATCCCAAGCAGGGTCACAACGGGTGCTGGTGCCTACGGGCGAGGGGCGGGGTACACCCCAGACAGGTCGCCAGTCCATCGCAGGGCAACACAGAGACAAACAGTGCAAACAACCATTCACGCACAGGTAAGGAGAATTTAGATAAGCCAAATAATCTAACAGTCATGTTTTTGGATTGTGGGAGGAAGCCGGAATACCCGGAGAAAACCCATGCATGCTCAAGGAAAACATGCAAACTCCATGCAGAAACACCCCTGGCGACCCGGAACCTTCTCGCTGCAGGGCAGCAGTGCTACCCACTACTTCACTGTGCAGCCCTATTTCAAACCCCAATTATTAGCAATAACCTTTTTGGTTAAGTGAAAATTCCAGTATAAATATCCAAACAGGTGTAAACCATTTTGGGCTTTAATGGAACTTTGTGAACATTTGGACACATACAATTTTCTCCCTTATTATGATATGTACCAAAAACAATAGGCTAGAAATATATTTTCATGTAATTATATGTTCTATTTGAATATCCAGAAAGCTAAAATGAGAACAAGAGATTGGATATTATTGTATGGTTGGACGCAAAGATAATGCAGATATAAAAAACAAATTTTTATCCCTGAATTCTTAACTGTGCCTATCAACCATGTAGCAGAGATCAAAAGTTAATCTGCAGTTCACAGGTGGAGGGACGTCACACCAGCTGTGGGATAGCTATTAACAATGGTCTGCACGTACAGATGTGACCTCTCTGTCTTACCGCTCTGCAATGTAGGCCAGTGAGAAAGCCTCTCCTGACACACACGTAAACACACACACACACACACAGCAGCAAACACACCAATGATGGAATTGATGCAACTCTACTCTCGGCCGAACCCACGTGGGATTAAACCCTCCCAAAGACACACATCGGCGCACACTCCAGTGAGCTGATTCACTGAGCAAGTTGTCCGAGGGCGTTCAGCTCGCGCTTGGCTGACGGGATCAGTGGCGGCGCCTAAATTGCCACAAAAAGCAGAGAGAGCAAAGAGACTTTTAGAAGTTCACCTCATAAAAGGTCTTAGTTCTACAGCCAGATCTGTGTTTGAAATGGAGGAGAAAAAAAACACCCAAAGCTGTGCTTTTCTTCACGTCTCCGAAAGCCTTTCTAGGATCTTTGCTCCAGTTTTAAAATCAAAAAGAAGTTTGAAACAAATAGTTCCTAATTCAATACAGTTAATCAGTTAATTTAATATCCAAATATATATTTTCAAGATAGGCCAACTTTCAGTTTCTCAAAAAAACTGGGATGTACACTTACCATCACAGCTCATAATAGAACTAATACATTGCAGCATAGAACGAACATAAGAAGCATTTCTCATAGGCTTTGTAATCCATTCTAACATTACAGTATCATAGAGCTGTGAAATTTACCAGGTTGCACCTCCATGATGTAAATACCCTCTTCCACTTCATTCAAATTAGGTGCCGAATAAACCTTAGGATGTGGAGTATAATACTATGCTCAGTTAGGACTAAAGTGTGTAAGCTCAAGTATCTCCATATTATTACACCACCACTATCATGCGGGGAAGTTCAACCCCTTAAGACCTGACAGTCTTAGGAGCAAATTCCGCTGTTAGGAATCCAGTTTGTTTGGGTTGTGTTTTTTGTGTCTTTCTCTTCTTCCACCACCATGTGGTACCCTCTTCTCGTTGGTCCTCTCGCACACCTGCGGCTGGTTGGTTCATCACTGAGGACTACTTAAGCGGTGGACTGTCACTATCTCAACGCCAGAGTGTTTGCCAGTTTTGGGTACTCTAGCCAAGCAGAGATTAGCTGAGTCTGAGTCTTTGTTTCTTAGAGTTCTTACTGTGTTTTTGTCTTTGCCTTTCGGCAGGAAACCATCCCGCAAGCTGGACGTTTTTGGCCTTCTTCCCCTGAAAGGATTGTTTGAGTCTCATACTGAGCAGGGGATTAATCTCCCCAAGTTCCGTTCAAGACCTCCTGGATTCCAAGTGACAGTCCGCTCCATGGTGCCTCAGGAACCTACCAAATTAAAACCCGTCTGCTCTCCAACGAGTTCCTCCCTCTGGTTAACCCACACAAGACTGGATTCTGGGAAGAATGTTTTCTTCACTAACGTGAGTGCCGTTTTCTCGGTTTCTCCAAAGTCATCGTTCAAAGTTCCCACGGACCCTGAACTAACCTCTAATACTTCCCTTCCCACTTCCAGTTCTGGTTCACCAGTACACTGAGTTACCTGAATCCAACCCAGTTCATCTACTCAATAAACCTGTTAAACTTTTATCCTGGTCTCTGCTCTCTCTTTTACCCTGGAGTGTTTTACTCCATGTGGGCCAGATCCCTTAAGAAAATCACGACAACAGCTCCAAAACAATAAATTGGAAATACAATTGTTTATATTTGTGTGACAGAAAAGCATTGAGGAATATTTACCAGGTGGAACCACTATTTTAAATATCACCATGTCTGATTAATAGGCGATTACAACAAAGAAAAAAAGAAAAATATTTAGTCTTGCCAGATCTTTTCCAAATTAAACACTGCAAAACACCATGAAATCCCATTTGAAACTTTAGATGAACCCTCAGACGTAATAGGTCCACATCTTGACTATAAGTCAAGCAAATTTGGACTGAATAAGTTCAAGTATGGTTGCTACACAAAGGTTTTAGTGGGCAGTGTGCTAGGTGGAAATGCGATTTTGGCACAATTCCAATTTGCAAAAATTCATTTTTCCACTTCTAAAACAGAAAGTGGTCAGACAAAGATGCTGATTTACACTATTTGAGATGTTATGCATAGGACAAAGTGTTTGCTCCTATGATTTAGCCATTGTTTTATTGAAATTTACCGATAATATCACCAAACTGAATAGAAAATAAGAATTACAGAGCAAGCTCAGCTAACGCATTCTGGTTACATCAACTGAAATGGTCGCAAAATTACCTCCAACCCCTCCTTGGAAAGGTCTGAGCCACTAGTTTCCAATGGTGCTGGCCTTTAAGGGGTGTGGGTAAAAATGTATACCTGCTGTTGCATTACTCCCACAGAGTCAGACATGCCAGGTAGAATTTTAAATGCCATTTTTATTGTTTACATAGCTATAAAACAAAAAGTACTTGTGAAGAAAGTATTTTGAAACATGTAGAAATTTTAAAGCCCCATTTCAAAGGCGTGTGGATGAAACACCATGTGACTGTGTTTTGGCCCTTTCTATAAATAGATAAACATAAGCAGGTGTCAGTTAGGCCCTGTATGCTGTAGATAAAAGACTTATCAGACCAGGACTGTTTTTCCACAATCTAGTTTTTTCTAGTGTTGTGTAAACTCTGTTATTTGTAGCCTTAGATTGTTGTATTTAGCTAATATTAGTGACACTGGGTGGGGTTTTCTGTTGTTATAGCACGGAGGTCTTCAACAGAACAATCCCAGGGATTATTAAAGTAATAGGGTGACTATAGGACCAGTTTAATAGAACACTATTTCATGCAATATATATAATTAGGGCGTCCCCGCTCCATCTCACCATCAGTTTAGGGGTCCTCGGCCTGGAAAACNTTGAAGACCTCTGCTATAGCCCATTTGGTCCTTGCTGTTCAGCAGGTGCTCTTGGACTTTCCGCTATGGCTACTAATATCCATCTACCGGAATGATGAACCACAGATATTTTTGACAGCAAATACATTAAAGATCAAGTTTTGGGAGTTTTGCTTTATGAAACTGAATTGAATTTGTACAACAGAATGAGACTTGCAGTATACATTTTTCTTCTCTTTTTTTTTTTTTACTTTGTGCCTTTCTTTTCTCAGTTTCCTCAAATGTCACAATCCAGCCTTTCATTGTCGATACAAGTTTGTCCTTCCAGGGTTGCAGACGGTGGGGAGGGCTATCTCTAGCAGACACTATGAGAGAGGCGGGGTCCACCCCGGAAAGGTCGCCAGTCCATCACAGGGCAACCCAGAGACATACAGGACAGAGAGCTGCACACTCATACCTGAGGGCATTTTAGAGAGACCAATTAACCTTTAAGTCAGGTTTTCAGACTATAGGAGACAGCCATGAGACAAAGGGATAACATGCAAACCACATGCAGAAACTGGAGATTTGTTCAGAGGAAGTTCCTGCTGCAAGGCAGCAGTGCTGCCACCAGCTCCACTGTGTCATCATCCTTTTCAAAGAAATGTCTCCACTCTTTCTGCACATTTTTTGGGGTTTTCCAATTAATTTAAATATCTTATATACTCTTTGTCAAGCCATCTCAAAGCTATGAAATAGATTGTCATGACTTAGGCCCTGTTCTTCAAACATTTCCAATAAGAGCTAAATTGCACAGGTACTAATTTCTTTGCGAATGAAAGAAGTGGGTGTTTTGCAAATATGTATCCACATCTGTTAAAATGTGTAAGATCAGGCACATAGACATTAGTTAAAAAAGTGTCTACCCTTTGCTTATTAGCTGATAAAAGAGCCACTTGGTCTTTGGGAGAAAATGGGAGAAAGTGGGCATTTGTCACAGTGCTGGCACAGCTTGGTGAAGATAGGTGCTTCCTGGAGCTTCCTGGAGCTTACTCAGAGATGCATGCATCAATCGCAATACTTCTCTGTGCATAAATTTGATAAAGGATTAAAATATTTATTTATTTATTTATTTATTAAGGCACTCATCATGGCTGCACAGGTGCAGGCACTGAGCACCACACCAATAGAGGCCCAGATCTTACACCAGACAAGACCCCAGGTGCAGCCTGTGCAAAAGGCCCCTGGGACAATCAAGCACATAACTGCAGGGCGTAAGATGCAAGCAGGGTAAGCTTACATGGTGCACCATAACCAAGTGGCAGAAATAGTGTACAGGAACATCTGTGCAGAGTATGGGCTGGAAACCCCAAAGTGGGAGACACCTCCAAAGACAGTAGAGAATGACTGAGCCAAAATCCTGTGGGACTTCCAGATACAGACGGACTGAATGGTAACGGCAAACCAACAGGACATTGTGGTGGTGGACAAAAAGCAGAGCAAGCCATTGTGGTTGACATAGCAATACCAAGTGACTGCAAAATTAAAAAAAGGAGACAAAAAACTAGAGAAATACCAGGGGCTCAGAGAAGAGCTGGAGAAAACCTGGAAGGTCAAGGCATCAGTGGTGCCCGTGGTAATTGGGGCACTTGGGGTAGTGACCCCCAAACCTGAGGAGTAGTTATAGCAGATCCCTGGAAATACATCAGACATCTTGGTCAAGAAAAGTGTAGTTCTCTGGCAGAGAATTGAGCTTGGAGGAAAAAGGGCTTGGTAGACCGCTTGCCGGTGGGTGAGGAAGAGTTTTTTTTTTTTTTTTTTTGTTTTATTAATATTACATGATGCAGGACCTGAAAATGAGTAATTACCGCACACTATGTACAGAATATATCAAAATTATGCTAATTGTTGTTTTTAAAATGCCAAGTGATGTTTGAAGCTCTGAACAGGTTTTATTTAGTTGGATTCTGTGCAAATGTGACTGTACGGATAGTTGAATTATCGCTCTGACCTATAGAGCCCCCTTTTTTTAGGTGTAAAGTTAAGAGCTGCACTCATGGCAAAGCAAGCATGCAAATAAATCCAAAATCCCCAAATAATCCAATTAAGTCATAATCCAATCTGTAAAATACACAGTCAAACTTTACAAATTGTGCATGAAAAAATGTTGAAAGGCCCACACTACATCTTGATAATAACTGATCTGGTTTGCTTTTCGATTGCCAGAAGCTTTCCTAAAAAGATCACAGCTGTTGAAGCCTTACAACAACCAGGGCGGTAGGAAAACAATTCACTTAGGTTTATCTAGAACTGCTGTTTATTCATCTGTTTGCAAGGCTTGTTTTCTCATGGTCGTTCATCCTATCCGTACAACGTAAATTCACTCTCCTCTAAGTGGATTATGCCGCTACCGAATGCATAAATCAACACAAGGATGAATAAAGCATGCTATGAGCTTTACCATAATAGGCCAGGTGTAATAACGTAGTTTAGGCATTGAGGTCTAAACCCTCTGGCGGGAGAAGAATATCTAAAATTAGCAGAAACATTTTGCTTTAGAGAGCAGACATCAAACAGCTGTCGGACCTTCTGCTTTTCTCTCTCCATGTTCAAACCGCTTGTTTGCTTTTAAAAGCCAGAGACCTTCACCCCACTCTCACCTAAAAATAAACTACATCAGCAGCTTTTTGAGACACCACGCTTCCATTACCACCATTACAGACAGAAACCCCACAGTAGTCCCAGTTTGACCTGAACACAGCCGGTTTGGTGGCAGTTTGGCTGCGCCTTTCACTGCCACCACTGAAGGTTTTTCTCTCCGCTTTTCTTCTTCCCCTCCTAGGACATTAAATTTGCATCGACAAAGAGAAGGAGTTTCACACAGACAGCTGTTTGAGCCCGTGTTTCACTTCTTTTTGATGTTCTTACAAACCCTCTGTGTTCAGCTGATACCTGAGCCGAAGAGGAACATCATCTGAGCTTGTTTTACAGCTGCTAAAGACATTTTTACTGCAGGCTCTTTCACAAAACACTTGGATCTGTGTCTGACAGGGTCCCCTATCCGTCTAGATCTGATTTGTGCCTAGACTGATTTCATTGTAATGCCTTGGAGGGAGGCAGCCGCAACACCAAAGCCGAACGCTAATGAGGGTTTCATTTCTTTGTGAAGTCATAGTCTTTATTCTTTTGACCCATTAATGTCCAATAAATTTAGACTGGGTCTAAAACCTTGCTTTTATTAATAATTGGAAAGCAACCAAAAAGATGTAGAACGCAGTGAACAAATCCAAAACCTCCCACTGTTTTTTTTTTTCTTAAAGAACTCAGTTAGTGATGATGCACAGCAATCTTTTTAAATCTGGTCTATTCAGAGTTATCCAGTCTAAAGTGCTTTTAGGGCATATCAGTGTTTGTTCCTGAAAGAAAACTAGAGCCAGAACAAGTTACAGATCTCTATCAACAGCCAAATTTTTTAAAGGATTGCTGATTCCACACGTTGATGTACCTGCATCCCAGCAAATAACAGCAATCTGAGGTGGCAAATTTGTCTATGATTATCTAAAGATAAGCCTGTTTCCCTGCCGACAGCAAAAATCCAGCAGTATGTGTCCAATGTATGTCAGGTGGACTAAATGAGGCACAATATGCCTTTTAGATTTACAGTCTTCTTTAGTGGTCAGGCCAAATAATAAGTACCACTTCTTTAAAAAAAAATGCTTCAGTAGAGATTTTTGCTAATCACCTACGCTTAAATCAATTTTAAATGAAGGTAAGCATACTGTACCAAGAAGTATGTATCTCAGGGAAGACGCAACGAACAGGGGTTGAATGAGGATTGGAAATAGCAACATATTTGTTATGATCAAAGCCCCAGTAGCTGATCTAATTACTCACTTCATTCACCTGTCGTTGCCTCCCCGCTCTCTAATTATCATTGACCTTATTCACCTGCTCCCTCTGCTATATATATATATANTGGTAACGGCAAACCAACAGGACATTGTGGTGGTGGACAAAAAGCAGAGCAAGCCATTGTGGTTGACATAGCAATACCAAGTGACTGCAAAATTAGAAAAAAGGAGACATAAAACTAGAGAAATACCAGGGGCTCAGAGAAGAGCTGGAGAAAACCTGGAAGGTCAAGGCATCAGTGATGCCCGTGGTAATTGGGGCACTCGGGGTAGTGACCCCCAAACCTGAGGAGTAGTTACAGCAGATCCCTGAAAATACATCTTGAAAAGACATCTTGGTCCAGAAACGTGTAATTCACTGGCAGAGGATCGACCTTGGAGGAAAAAGGGCTGGGTAGACCGCCTGCCGGTGAGTGAAGAAGAGTTTTAAAAAAAATTAATATTACATGATGCAGGACCTGAAAATTGGTAATTATCGCACACTATGTACAGTATATATCAAAATTGTGTTAATTGTTGTTTACAAAATCTCAAGTGATGTTTGAAGCTCTGAACAGGTTTTATTTAGTTGGATTCTGTGCAAATGTGACTGTACGGATAGTTGAATTATCGCTCTGACCTATAGAGCCCCCTTTTTTTAGGTGTAAAGTTAAGAGCTGCACTCATGGCAAAGCAAGCATGCAAATAAATCCAAAATCCCCAAATAATCCAATTAGGTCATAATCCAATCTGTAAAATACACAGTCAAACTTTACAAATTGTGCATGAAAAAATGTTGAAAGGCCCACACTACATCTTGATAATAACTGATCTGGTTTGCTTTTCGATTGCCAGAAGCTTTCCTAAAAAGATCACAGCTGTTGAAGCCTTACAACAACCAGGGCGGTAGGAAAACAATTCACTTAGGTTTATCTAGAACTGCTGTTTATTCATCTGTTTGCAAGGCTTGTTTTCTCATGGTCGTTCATCCTATCCGTACAGTGTAAATTCACTCTCCTCTAAGTGGATTATGCCGAATGCATAAATCAACACAAGGATGAATAAAGCATGCTATGAGCTTTACCATAATAGGCCAGGTGTAATAACGTAGTTTAGGCATTGAGGTCTAAACCCTCTGGCGGGAGAAGAATATCTAAAATTAGCAGAAACATTTTGCTTTAGAGAGCAGACATCAAACAGCTGTCGGACCTTCTGCTTTTCTCTCTCCATGTTCAAACCGCTTGTTTGCTTTTAAAAGCCAGAGACCTTCACCCCACTCTCACCTAAAAATAAACTACATCAGCAGCTTTTTGAGACACCACGCTTCCATTACCACCATTACAGACAGAAACCCCACAGTAGTCCCAGTTTGACCTGAACACAGCCGGTTTGGTGGCAGTTTGGCTGCGCCTTTCACTGCCACCACTGAAGGTTTTTCTCTCCGCTTTTCTTCTTCCCCTCCTAGGACATTAAATTTGCATCGACAAAGAGAAGGAGTTTCACACAGACAGCTGTTTGAGCCCGTGTTTCACTTCTTTTTGATGTTCTTACAAACCCTCTGTGTTCAGCTGATACCTGAGCCGAAGAGGAACATCATCTGAGCTTGTTTTACAGCTGCTAAAGACATTTTTACTGCAGGCTCTTTCACAAAACACTTGGATCTGTGTCTGACAGGGTCCCCTATCCGTCTAGATCTGATTTGTGCCTAGACTGATTTCATTGTAATGCCTTGGAGGGAGGCAGCCGCAACACCAAAGCCGAACGCTAATGAGGGTTTCATTTCTTTGTGAAGTCATAGTCTTTATTCTTTTGACCCATTAATGTCCAATAAATTTAGACTGGGTCTAAAACCTTGCTTTTATTAATAATTGGAAAGCAACCAAAAAGATGTAGAACGCAGTGAACAAATCCAAAACCTCCCACTGTTTTTTTTTTTCTTAAAGAACTCAGTTAGTGATGATGCACAGCAATCTTTTTAAATCTGGTCTATTCAGAGTTATCCAGTCTAAAGTGCTTTTAGGGCATATCAGTGTTTGTTCCTGAAAGAAAACTAGAGCCAGAACAAGTTACAGATCTCTATCAACAGCCAAATTTTTTAAAGGATTGCTGATTCCACACGTTGATGTACCTGCATCCCAGCAAATAACAGCAATCTGAGGTGGCAAATTTGTCTATGATTATCTAAAGATAAGCCTGTTTCCCTGCCGACAGCAAAAATCCAGCAGTATGTGTCCAATGTATGTCAGGTGGACTAAATGAGGCACAATATGCCTTTTAGATTTACAGTCTTCTTTAGTGGTCAGGCCAAATAATAAGTACCACTTCTTTAAAAAAAAATGCTTCAGTAGAGATTTTTGCTAATCACCTACGCTTAAATCAATTTTAAATGAAGGTAAGCATACTGTACCAAGAAGTATGTATCTCAGGGAAGACGCAACGAACAGGGGTTGAATGAGGATTGGAAATAGCAACATATTTGTTATGATCAAAGCCCCGGTAGCTGATCTAATTACTCACTTCATTCACCTGTCGTTGCCTCCCCGCTCTCTAATTATCATTGACCTTATTCACCTGCTCCCACTGCTATATATATATATATATACACAGTATAGCCCAGCTATTGGGGCCAGATCATTATCTGTTTGTATTTTGTTACTTATTTGTGTATTCTTAGTTTATTCGTGTTATGTTTTCCTGTCAACTATTCAGGTTTGTTTCATTAGTCTTAGTCAAGTCCCTGTTTCATGTTCCCATCCCTGGAGACCTGTGGATTTATAGGGTTTACTCTTTGTTTCCTTTCTCTTGATCATGTCCTAGCTCTTCTCTTGAGCCCTTAGGGTTTTGGCTCGGAACGTGAGAGAGGTCAGTTTTAGTCCTGTAAGCCTGGCTCCTAGGAGGAGACCAGTTTAAATTCCGGCATTTATCCTGGTACCATGTCTTGTCTATGTTCTTCTCTATCACTGAGCCTTACTGTTTTCTTCTGAGCGCGTCTTGTCTGAGCAGGCGTGTCTGACTTATAAAACTCTGAACCTGCCCGAACAGGATTACTGGAACCCTGGGTCTGTCTGTTACTTTTCCGATCGGAACCCCCGGTCAGGCTACAGACTCCTGGAACTCGGAACTGTCCAGTTCTGAACTGTTTCCCTGACCGGGATCGGTCTCCTGCCTGCTCACAGGAGTTGCTGCATTGGCAACACTTTGGATGGCTCCGAGCCGCCTCTCGTTTGGCAGTACATCGGTTGAATCCTGCCTTCCTCAGAGAGCATGGACTGAACTAATAAGGTATGGAAACTCACTCTGATAATCATCCCCTATCAGATGAACGTGGTCACTTACCTGTTTTTCTCCCCCCAGAGTCTCAGTGATTGGGCAGTGCCCCGCCACCCTCGTGCATCCGTGGTGGTCCGCTTATCCTCAGCAGTCCACCTGTTCTGTTCTGTTTAATTTTTTCTGTCATTAAATGTTCTGAAACTTCCCATTGTCTGAGTTCCCTTGAATACTAGGTCTTTCTGTCCCGTTTATGACAAAAAATTTTATTTCTAACCAAAAATGTTCCAGAGATTGAGAGTACAAGGTTTTCTTTTTGCCTGCTTCCGATAGATAGCTGTGATGCTAGCTTAGCCAAATGCGAATGTCTGCTTCTTAGCTTAAAGTCTTGAGGGCAAGATGTTTCATTTAGTTTACTTTTCAGACAAACATTGCTCTTTTGAACAAACATTATGTGCGTCTACTTGGTGGTCATAACAAGCTGATTTTTTATTAGGTATTGAGTCTGTAAATTTAATACACACTTTACAGTGCATGTTAACCCAAATTAATTTCAAATATAAGCAAAAGCAACAAAAAAAATTCATTTTGTTAGGGTGGAAGACATTGCCTGGTAAAAAGGTCTCCCTTTATTTCTTTCAGGGGGTTGGATACCTTTTTCTTACTCCAAAACAGAAATGTCCTAGCTGGGATTAAAACCCTAAAACTTCTAGCTGCAACTCACAAAGGCGGCCTTGAAGGTCACTTTTTAAATTGAGGTCCAGTACAGTACATAGTAAAATCCTCATACAAATCCACAAAGTGACCCCTATAAAGCTCCATGACATGTGGCAGATCCCACTGAACATGTCTGCAAGGCATTCGCTATTTCTGGTGACCTTCACTCACTTTTATGACCGTTAGAAGCTCAGGCAACAGCCTGACAATTAAAACAGACATTTTGAAATGAGCAAACTTATACCCACTAGAGCCGGTTCTAGAAAAATCTGAATGTTAAACACCTTGCCACTGGTCTTCATTGCCCTTTTTTGCCCAAGTGGTACATTGTCTTTGAAAGACCTGGACCATCCAAGCCAGTGTTGAAACTGCAAGCCCCCCACTGGAAATGCAAGTGTTAAACCAAATCCATAGCCAAGTGACATATTTTCATAATACAGTGTTTGTTGTCAACCAATAATTGATTGCTATGTTAGGTCAGTAGACCTTCCCCAGCCAAACCGAACCGTTCTTCTATAGAATTATCTCAGAGGTTGGTCCAAAGACTGTGGGATCAAGGTACGTTGTGCGGGCCAGTTTGAGAATGGAAACACTCAAGAACGGAACCACTAATTGTAAATCAGGCGTATCTTGACCAAGTAAGGTCCAAATGAGAGGATTATTTCCTCGATGCGAAGTCGGAATCTAATAGCATGTCAGAAAGTTTGTCTTTAGAATTTGTATTTTTGAAGAAAAACTAATCGCTTAAAATTACTGCCGTGACTAGAATAAAGTTTCAAAAATGATTAATAAGATTAAAAAAAAACAAAAAAAACACATACTGTGGGAGAGACATTTTTTTTACATTTTCATGCTAAACTATTACCCGATAGTAAAACATCTGTTATACCCCTTTCCCACAATCAACTTTCAGAGGCACGGGGAACAGCTTCTTGACCCGTGTCTACCCAGGTCAAATGACTCGGCAAGCAATCTGCGTTAAAATCACCAGTTGACACGTTAAATTACATAAGACTATTGAAGGCAAGGTATGGACTTTAACACACCATGGTAGTCGCCTCTGATCTAACAAGCCAAAACATCTCTGTTTACATTTGATAAATATGGCGCTGCTCTGGTGAGAGCGATTCGGACAGATAAAAGAGCAAAATAATAAAGAATGTTGACTACGCTTTGGCTCCATGTTGCTTTCCATTACTTACTTACTGGTGGGGTATAGTAACCATCAGGGGTTAGATTCTGCTTTAAGGTCAAATGGGAAAAGAGCCAAAAGCCAAATATTAGCGGTTAAACCCAGTTTTGAAAAACCAGTGGAAAAGCGGCCTTATATCAGATACACCGGAGTGTTGTTTTGAACACAGTATGAAGTTTTCTTCATTAGAGATCTTATTTTAAAAACAGAGTTTCAGAATGGATTTGTTGCCCTTTGAACCGTGTTTCCACATCAACTGTTGGCTAAAGATGATGAGATATTAAAAAAAAAGTGGAGTGACACCACAAATCCCTCTGCTTAAAATAATTCATAGTCATTCTAAGCTCCTGAGTCCAAAGTGATAACAGGAAATGACATTTTACCCATTCAGAAGGAGAACATACTGTAGAAAGGTTGCGAAGTCTGGACAAAAAAGAAGAAACAGTTTCTAACTTCAGAGGAATTCATTTTCTGAACAAAAGGGTGGTGAGTTTTAAGCCTCTTTTTGAAAGTCAGCACTGGAGCTAAAGGCTGAAAATGTAATCCCTCAAACAAGAAACGCTGCTGTTAATGTTTCCACTGGATAAGTGTCTTTCATATTAACTAATATGTGCTTGGTTTAGCGGCTGCACCTTCTCTTTTCACCTTAAAGTTTTCTCTAGCCGGCTCCAGCATCAACAGAACAAATCCTCTTAATGGTTTTTCTCTTTCTAATCCTCCCCCCACACTTCGTACACTTGTTGACTTTGACTCACATTTCACTTTATCTCCTGAAACCAATACCCACTTTTACCTAATTCTCACAAAGCAAACTGTCGGTGAAGAGAAATTTAAAGCTGATTTCATTAGTTTTACTTTGCTGACATTCAGCAGATGGTTAAATCTTATCTGATTTTGCTGTGGAAGTTATTTTTCCATTTCAAGCTTCACTGGATCAAGCCTACATGGACGATGTAGCCAATTTAAAGCTAACAAAGACGCTATGGCTGGTTCTTCAGATGCAATGTTCTGGAATATGCATTAAACAAAGTGGCTCAAATGATAGGCTTTACTCCAACTGGCAACAGCTTAGGTTGGATTGAGGAGAAGCACTTGGGTTTCTATTTTAAAGAGCAACCAAACCTCAAATATTTATTTTCCTGCAAATAGGTTGAATAAAACAGGCCTTAAAGGTGCCATCTTTATTTTGCAGCACAAATTTAGAAATTTTCATGCTAACTTTGTAAATTCTGTGGTGTTTAGCTTATCTGCATCTTAGTGGTGCCCTCTATGGGCTAAAGGGTTTTTTTTGCAATTGAATTATGACATGGTTGGATCAGAAAATGTGTATGTAGCACGATGTCTATATCACAGCACCCCATTTACAAGGCGGTATTTCAGGCTTTTTGCTCATAGACGCTCAAAAATGTACTAAATGTCTCTTTAAGGTGGAAATTAATTCCAAAACCCCATTGGTTAAACATGTCAAATCTTCTCACTGTAATACCTTTGTCAGCACCTCTTAACTAGGTGTTAAAAACTGGAACATTAACCATGCCTAGCTGCATTGCACATAAGGCAAGGTGCATCTTGCTCTGTCTCTCAATCAATGGAGAATCACAGAAAAAAAAAATATGTCTTTCATAATCATTCTAAGCTCCTGACATCATCTCATTGCAGTATATTAGTTCACAGGGACTGGAGTTGGGAATTCCTAACATGGAAAGACAAGGACTTTCTAGAATGATATCTTTATGCAGATGGGTTTAAAACATTTATTCAAATCTGAACATAGTGAGTGTTAGGCAAAAACTAGTGAACTATGGAGGTGGAGGTGTTATGGTTTCGTAATGCTTTGTTAAATCAGCATATGACCAGTTCCTCATCATAGAATCAACCAGGAATTAATGTATTTGAGCATTCAGTTTGTTTCTATAGCGCCAATTCACAACACATGTCATCTCAAGGCACTTTACAGTTCAACCAGATCATGCAGTCAAATTGATTCAAAGTTTTCTATCCAAGGAAAACCAGTTGATTGCATTGACTCATTGACTCGAAGGCATCCCTAACACTAACTAAAACCATTTTCAAATCTTAGTACCGCCCCAGCAGAGAACACCTTGATCACATGATTTGAAAAAAAGATACTAAAAAGACATGAATCTAGAGACGAAACGAGCCTCACACAGTCTAAATAATCAATTCTTCTTGTTATAAACAAGAATTCAGAATGGTAAACACTAAAGCTAAGAGATTTTACACTCACTGCAAACACACACATATTGATTAAACTAAAAGATTCCCGAGTGGTGAGGCAGTACGACCACCAGATTGACTGGCGCTGGTGAAAAGAAATATGAGACAAAACGGTCTTCCATAAATGATGAACCAGTGCGTCCCACGCTAAAGGAGGTGATGAATGGAGTCCTGCGTCTGCTTCCCTCAATACTCTAAGAAATTAGAACAGCTCTTTTTATTTCTGCTGGTGGCCAATTCCACCGGCAGACATTTTCACTAAAACCCTTTTAGAGGAAAAGAAAACAGAAACACACAAAGACATAAAATTCAAAGGTGGGTTAAAAACCCTACAGTCCATAGCAAAGGAAATGCCCTCTTAGTAAGAACTGGTTCTTTCCCTGAGCTGCACTGATTATGTGAGAAAAGTGGAGCCAAAACACACTAACAAACTTTCTCAGCTAAACAAATTACCACTAACAGAGAGGCAAAACCATAATTATCACCGGGTTAAAGAGAGAGACACTGGTAATAAGCCAATTAAAAAGGATTTTAAACCCTCATTAATTGAAACCTGGGCATTTCATTTATACTGACTCACTAAACAGCTATATGACCCTGCAGGATACGGACTGATTTTCACATGACTTGGTATAAACTTTCTATATTTATAGCCTTAGCTCAGTTGTACTTATTCTTTACCAAAGTAATCTAAAGCCTCAAGTGTTTCCAGTTTTGCAGATTGCATTTCCATGGATTTTATTTAAAATCAATGCCTCACCAAAATAAAAAGATCATTTTATCATGTCATTTGCTTAAACAGAACCAGGAATTGGCAAAGAAAAAACATCAACCTCTTATGGATGTGGAAACTAAAGACTAAAGTAGCAAATATTTCATTATAACTTAATTGGCAATTATTGTGGTGAAAACTAATGTAAAATAACCAAAAACTGGTATTCAAGTATTTCTATAGAGTAAAGGTTAAATGAAATAGAAACAAATAAGCAAGCCAGTAATGATATTCAAAACACACACCAATCAACTATTTTAGAGATATATATTTTCCACTTTTTTGAGCAAGTAAAACCCATCAGAAATGCTACTAAATTAATAGTAATAACACTTTAAAGGAAAAGTCCAGTCAGCAAGGAATAATCAGTGGATCATTATTTATACCTAAAACTAATACACTCACAGTGATTTAATTAAGTTAATTGAGAGTTAATCAGTAAAAAAAATAAAAACAATAATTTTCGTCACGATCACTGTGTCTGAAAGCGGCCATTTTTTTTATGTAGCCAACATTTGGAAAAAAAATGTTTTCATGATGACTTGGATAATTGCGCGTTGTGACACACACCAGATACAGCACTGGGACTTGATCAACAGCCGATACCGCACAGTGATGTCACAAACCAGTAGGTGGCAGTAGTGTTCTTTGACAAACATGAATGTCTCTAGTAAAGCGCATTCAAATAAGATTACTCTTAATTAAAACATTTATCATTTATTGAACAGTATGTAATAATTTCATATTTAAAGTACTTCCAGTAGTTTGAATTCTGAATATGACCTGACTTTTCCTTTAACATTGTGAATGTGAGAGAGCTGCCATAATGGAACTAAAACATGGAGCTGCTCAGTAAGATCCAACTAAGTTTAGCTAGTCGCTGTTATAGAAGAAATTTGCCTGCACTGACTCAAAAATGGACTGGACTAGCTAAGAGGCTGGGAAAACCCAACAAGATCTATGCACCACTTCACATTTTTTCATTGCTGATCTAATTCCAATACCCGAATTTGAATATCTGCAGATCTAGATAGCAGAGCGTTTTAAGAGGCTGCCATAAACTCCTCTCTACAAGGAATTATATAAATGTACACATGTATCCCAAAAAGACAATAAGAATAAGACAGTAAATCTTATTAGCAGGACAAACTCTATCCTGAAAACCAATATGCAACTGTAAGGATTCAAAACGTCTGCAATATATATATATATATATATATATATATATATATATATATATATATATTTATTCAAAGACAGATGCACATACAGAGGTTAACTTTCCCGTTGTTCAACAGATTTTTAACCAAACTCAAATTTATGATACCAATAGAATGAATAGATCTGCCCATTGTGCCCAGTCTCACCAATACCCAATCTAGTTTGAAAAGTTCAGTTTTGGCAACTGGTCGTGAAGTTTTCTAGAAGACTTTACGTCTCTCATCCAAGAGGCTTCTTCACTTATAACTAGGGGAGAACTGAGATCAAGATAGGGTAGGTGTGACAAAAGGTTTAGGGACAAAAAAAGAGGTGTCATTGATCCCTCATTCTGGATCCGACATGTAAGTCAACTGAGGGGTTGAATGATTGTTAGGAGGTTCTGATGTTAACTCTCTTGTCAGTATGGTTTCAGCCTCACCGAAGTGTGATTTAGGCACAGACAGTCTTCTGGATGTTGTTCCTAAAAGAGCTTTGTAAGTAGGTGTAAGGTTATGTCTAAGACCATCTCCTCTGTTGAGTGTTGTTTTTTCCAGGTTAACAAAGATGGATTCCTTGTCTTAAGGAATTGTACTCAAAGAAATGTCCTTCAGCCTTCAGATGTAGGTGAACAGCTGAGTCCCGTCCTGGAAAGTTGGCCCTCCTCTGTGGAGCCCTGCTCCTGTATAGCGGTTACTCCTGAGTTTTTTAGCGACTCCAGCAACATATGGAATGACGATGCTCCTTCTTCAGTTTTCTTCCCTCTCAGCAGGACTCTTTTTAGAAAAGCTCACCACAGTTCTTCAGGGCTTTCCTGATATGTCCCTGTTCTCGTATCCTCCCTCTGCTGGTGGTGGGAATGGTTTCTGCTCATGTGTGAAGCGTTCTGATGATGTTTGTATTCGAGTGGGTGCTTTAACCCCTCAGGTGACCTCCACAGCCAATCCAGTAGGCATGATCAGAGCCACCTTTTGTTTTCCCCTAACTATTTTGTTACACCTACCGTATAATAATCTCAGTGCTCCCTACCACCAGTTAGAACTTATGAAGCCTCTTGAATGAGAGGCGAAACGTCCTCTAGAAAACCTTACGTACAGTTGATTAAACCTAACTTTTCAAGCTTGACCATGACCTAGACGACTGGGAATCTTCATAGATGTAGTACCGGCTCAAAAATTTCCCTGAATATAAGAACTGACACTGGTCACAGGCTTATGCTACTGCCTGATCACAGTCTGGCTCCACTCTTGCTTCCACAACTATTATCCATTCTGGACTCTTTGCAAATTAGATCATTTACATCCCAGTCATTGCTCTCCAAGTGGACCAACTACATGTAGATCATTGTGGGTGCTGAACATGGCACCACTGAATCAGGCTAATCAATTGTCCTAACAACAGCATGATTGGCCCAGTCCCAGAGCTTTATTTGAATTCTAATCAATGATTGAGTTTAATCCCAGCTGACCCCATTTCAAGTCTCTTTTGCTTGTTAAACATCAGAAATGGTTACCTAACACAGATTTTGTTAAAACCAGAATAATTCAGTTACAAGGACTGTTAATGGTGCAGAGGGCCTCCTGTGGAGTGGTAATGATGCAGTAACAAGATTTGAGACGGGCCACTGAACAACAGTCCTATCAGCTAAATAACAACACAACAAGCTGCTCAGAGGTATTATCATCTACACTGAGAAAGCTAATTTAATTAAAATGTATACTAATCTCAGGATACAATCCTGCAAAAATTATTCAGAAACCATTGTGCCTGTTCTGTTGACCCTGGTTTATGTTCCATTAGGTCAAAGTATTCAGGTTTAAAATGAAAGGATTTACAATTTCAGAGGACTTTTGTTTTCTTTTCTTTTGTTTATCAGATTTTAAGGAGTTTAGCTTATTTTGATAGGTATTGGGCCTGCTGTTTGATATTTTGTTACTTTCCAGAGTCCTTTAATTCTAATTTTAAGAAGTCATCACTCAGAAATCAGACTTTTTCATTTAAAACATATGTTGTTGTTGAGTATCGATTAAAACATTTAAAATCAAAACCTGGGAAATCGTAGTGTGAAATTAGCCTGGGTTCTTTGCGTAAACCAGGAAAGCCCACAACAGTGCCCTCTCTATGAAAAGAGACTTTGGTCTTCCTTCTCAAAATAATTCCTTCCTTAAAAATTAACATTATTTATAGCAGGATACTAATGTCAGCCCGCCTTGCGATCACGACTCCTGTCTCTATTCCACCAAAATGGACAATTTCAACGAGCACAGACTAACCTGTAGGCAGCTGGAAGTGTTGCTGATTGAGCAACTTTTAACCTATTGTGTAGGAGACAGAAAACAACGTTAAACAAATCATGGCTAACTGCTAATGTCGCTATGGCTATATTCACACAAACGCGCATACACACAAGTCCAAACCTCAAGCATACCCTTGGGGAAATAAAACATTGGTAGGAAAAAGGGTCTGACTAAGGTATAGTTATAAATTTTTTTCTCATAAAGATGATTAAACATAAATATAGAGTCAATATCAGAAAGGTTGTATAAGTAATGGGGTGGAACGGTTCACAAAATCCACGGTTCGGTTCAGGGTTTCGTGGTCACGGTTTTCGGTTCAGTATATGTTGATTGTTAGGAAAATCTATTATGGTCGTGTTGCTGTTAGCATAAACAACACGTGTTGCACAAGGCTTGCACACTGTTGCGCTTTTATCCACAACTTTCTTTCCGCCGTCATCGTAGGTCACTCTAAATGCAAAGTGGTCCCATACAGCAGACCTATAAAGTGCTGCTGGCGCGTCTTCCAACTCCNACTCGCCATACCCACACAATTCTCCACAACGACTGATTTTTTTTCTGCTACACCCGGCTACGCTGCTTCGCTTCTTCTTCTTGTTTACTACTGGTGGTTGGCTTTGGTCGCAGTACCGCCACCTTCTGCTCTGGAGTGTAAACGCTTCCCCTATGAGAAAAAGGAGCAGCGCATGAACCGAACGCAACACACGTGAATCGAACCGAGACAGTCGAACAGAACGGTTCGGACGGTTTTCATAAACCGTTCCATCCTTAATAAGTAAAATACCAGGTATTGACTAATTTAATGTCTAATAAAATAAAGTGTTCGGTCTGTTTTTGAATTATTATTCTTAATGTCCATTCCCTCAACATATCCATCTCCAGAAAGTTATATTAAATCAATGTTTCTTTTGTACAACTTACGCTTTAGAATTGGATATCTTTTTGATAAAAAAAATCAAACTCTTTCATTTAATAAAGTAGCTGACTTTTGTTGTGACCTTTATTGAAGTGTTAATTAGCATAAGCATTGGCTTTTAAGTCTCATGCTTATTTTTATGTTATAGAAATCAATTTATGGAAAGGTCAAGAATTCCTTCAAACTAACTTGGACAGACTGTGTCTCAGACTGTTGAATAGGTATTAACCTAAGTATGAGAGTGCATGGGATAATATATTATCATGTGGGTTTTTTTTTTAGTTGTAACAAGGTAGGGTTGCAGTTTTAAATTACACAGACTGCTGTTCACTGATGACCCATTGTACAGTATGTGTAGGCAGAAAAGGGAAGGTGTTCCCAGAGCTAGTCAGAGATTAACAAACCACAGATTTTACTGCACACCTTTCTGCTAGGATAAGCTCTGAAACCTACAAAGCAACTATAGCCATTCTAAAGATAGAGCAGATCAAACTGAAGGTTAATGATACAGGGCTCGACACTGATGGCGGGTGTTATGGCTTGATGCCTCCAGCTGTGAGTCCATGGAAACAAGCATAATACCAGTAGGACTGCAGCTGTGCAGCGCTGGAACAGTGAATGAAGAAGAGGCAATAATGGGTATTTACAGGCAGGGCCATGTACAATAATATAATGAAAACTGTCTTAACTCCCCAAGCACACTGAAAGGTATCCCAGCATATAAAAACAACACATTCCTCCTAAGATGTTTGAACATCCATCAATCCATCCATCCATCCCCTACTTTTCCGTCAGGGTTACGGAGGATGGTGCCTATCGTAAGCAGTGTGAGACATATGGTACACCCTTGACATCTCACACCCTAAACCAGACACATATATATTGCATTTCCATATTTACCTTGACCCATTACCTACCCTTGACCCTTACCCTAACCCTACCTATTACCAACATACAGTATACCTAACTCTAATCCTAGCCCAGTGATTTTCAAACTCGCTCTTTGGGATCCACTGTCATACAGGTTTTAGATGTGTCTTTGCTCCATAATCTGCATCACATGATTGCACTCACTTCTCCACAGACACCACGGGCTGCAGGGGCATAGTATTCACCCATTCATTTAAGTCTGGTGTGTGGAGGCAGATAAAACCTAAAACATGCAGGACAGTGGGTCCTTAGGACCGTGTTTGAAAACCCCTGCCCCAGCCTAAAATGATTTTACACCAAAGACCTAAAGACCTGGTTATATGGTCCCCACAAGTATCTGTGTGTCCCCACAATGCAGTATATTTAACAAAAATTCACCTTAGATCCACTCCACAAGGTAACAACTCACACACACCTTATTTCTTGCTTTCCTTACAGAGACTTTCAATTTACTTCCACTCATTTTGCATTTGTTTTTAAGTGCTATCCCAGACCCTAAGCCCAATTTTTACAATACCTACCTAACCCTAAACCTTCCATGCTAGTATAGTGGAGAGTATCCACATCAGGGTTGAATTCCCTGATGAGTAGCTTGAACATTAAAGGGGAGGGGTGGCCAAGTGACTAGGGCATAGAGCTTGGAATCCCGAGGTTGAGTTCGAAACCCACTCCCACAGTCCCCACGATGGCAGCCCACTGCTCCCCAAGGGAGTGGATTTAATGCAGAGGTATATTTCTCCAATGTGAAGTCAATAAAGTTTGAATATTAAACCCAATTTACACCATAGTCCTAAACCTAACAACGTACCCAATACAAGAACGTATCCTCATAGGGAGCCAGTCATCGGTCTCCACAAGTACCTGCAAATCTCTACAAAGTTACATAAAAAAAAAAATATCCAGATAAGAAAACAAATACATTGCAATACATCAGGGATATACACCTGATGTGAGGCAATCCAAAGAGCAATCAACCGACCAGATGTGTTTTTGGTTGTGGTGAGGAATTACTACAAACTGTTATAAAATTTAGTTTTTCACGTTCTTTTATGTTTTGGTTTTCCTTCATCACTGTTATTTGATTGTAATCTTTAGGATTACAATTTTACTGTTTGTTAACTAGTTTACTTTTAGGGGTTATTTCTAGTCTTGGTTTTTCCTCTAGTATGGGTGGAATGTCCATGCTTGAAGGGAAACTCAAATGGCTGGTCTTTCAATCCAAACTGACGAACAATAAAATGCTGAACTGCTCAGCCGGTGCATTTGGATCACAGCAACCTCCAACTGGGTCACATTGAGAGTTTGTATATTATTGGAGATATGAACTTCACCTTCCAACATGGAGGCAAGATATGAAAGAAAAGGGAGTGGGGTCAACAGCAGAGGAGCAAAAAGGAAAGAAGGTATGGGTGCAGCAGATATTTCAAAATTAAAACTGATTTTTCCTTTGCTGAATTTGCCTTAATATTATTTCTACCTGCCCCAACCTTTTCATATTCAAAATGTCGCTTTTTGCCTCAGTGAGTGAATACCACCTTCTGTGCTCTCTGTGATTATTTACAATCCAAACATATTTACAAGCCAAGACATGTTTTGCCATGCCTGCCAAACCAGTTTCTTTTGCCCATGGCTGCTCTCTTTGAGCGACACAGCTGTAGGTTTTTCTCCCTTATGGTAATTAACCCCATGCTGCCTCTGCCTGCCTGTATGCACTTGGGTTCTACTCCTGGATACCATTTCATATTACAGCAACATCTTAACAATGTCCTTTACAACAAAGGTTTTTCCTCCAAATTTTGCATCTTTTTTTTTTCTTTGCGATTACCGAATAACCTCCTTTAAGGTCCAACAGGTGGGAGGTCAGACCTGCTTCATATTGCTCCCACTGTCAAAATGGCCCAAAGCTCTGTCCTCTAACATCACGGCGAGGCGACACAAACACGCCCACTGTGTTTTAGAACCAGAGCAAGGAGAAAGGAGTCAGAAGGAGGCAACAACAGATCTGTCGGCCTGCAGCCCGCTGCTGTTCTCACGCAGGAAGTCTCACCATTTACATGGGCTGCTGAATGAGGGAAGAATCCAGGCCAGCGGCGCCTCTCAAAGGTCAGCTGCTTTCAAATCTGATGGGGGGAAAAGGATGGCAGGGAAAGGCTCTACCCCTGCAACTGGGAGTAATCTCATTGGGCCAATCAGGAGCCAACTGGAAAGGAACAATTAGAGGAGAAAAAAAAGAAACGACTCCAGCTTACATTGTGTCAAGCCCGTTTGGAGCAGGGGTATAATATCACAGCTGGAGGAGCGAAATGGGGAGGTTGAGCCCCTCTGAGAGCAGCTCATTAAGAGGATTTAATAAAAACGCATCACTGTGCGTCACTGAGAGCCACTGGACCAGAGGCCAAGGGTCCACTTCAGCTCACATTAGTCCATTTGGAGAGGATGCCATGAAAAGTAAAAACAGAAATGCAAACGTCTGCATTTAAATGTAGCAACCTCTCCAACTATGGCACGACATTCCATTAGTGCTTGAAAAAAATCACAGAGGCTGAGGAAAGAAGAGGAAGAAAAAAATGTCTGTGAGCAAAGGGTCAGATTAGAGTCCGATCCACGTTGCCTCAGCTGCATTAAACTGTAACCTGTATTCTGACTGTTTCGTGACACATGTGAGAAACGAGGAAAAGATAAGCTTCTGGGAATTTATCAAGAATTACATTTTCATGTGAAATATCAATCCAAATCCCCTCATGTTTTTCTCTGTGACACCAGCAGTAAGCCCATGTCATTACGAAGGCAGCACAACAATTGGGATTGATGCCCTAGTGCTGGCTTCCCGAAAGTCGATCCTCGAGGGCCGCTGTCCTGCAGGTTTTAGAGGTTTCTTTGCTCCAGCACTGCTGATTTTAATTGAAAGCTGATTAACAGGCATTTGCTTAACTGTAATCATCATAATCAGCTGTGCTAAAGAAGGGAAACCTCTAAAACCTTGAGCACGCCTGGCCTATTGGCTAGAGCAGTGCCCTTGTGCTCTGAGAAGGTTGCAAGTACCTGGTTCGATCCCCACAGCCTGTTACTAATACTACACCACAGGGGTAGACTGGCAGCAACCGAACTCTCTACTTTCCCCACACACACTTACACACACATAATGCAAAGTGATTGGATTTGGGGAGAAGGGCGTGAATAATATGGCATACAGAGAAACCTGGAATGGAATTATGGAACAGAGTGGCAATCTAATCACAATGCACTGTGGGTTATGCAATGTGTTTAAGGCAGTCGACCAAAATCCCAGACGATTTAGAAATCCCCCCTGGACTTTTTTTTTAGGTCTGAAAAGTAGGACAAGGGTAGGGTCTGGCCACCCTACCGTTAACCCCACACTGCTCACCGGGCGCTGCACAATGGCAGCCCACTGCTCCCCAAGGGGATGGGTTAAAAGCAGAGTTAAATTTCTCCAGTGTGAGATCAATAAAGTTCCGATTATATTTCTATTTTCTATTTTAACAGAGTAGTCAACTCCAAACACAACAGCCCACAGATCCAGACATGAGTTAGAGGGTTCACATGAGGAAACAAGCTATAGAGACTGGAAAAGGTCCTTTGCTTTTTACAACAGCTTCACCCTTCCGGAACACACTACTGTTCCTAAAAGCCTCCATGCAAAAATTTTTTGACCTCTCCGTTAATAGAGGTGGTCATATTTCCACTGATAGGAAATAAAACTGAGAAGAAAATTAAAACAGCCAACATAAATACCAAGAGGAAGGTTCTGTTATAAGAGGGCATCTGGTTAGCGATCGATAGGCATGTTCGATATGCACAAAGCTGCAGCAACTCCTGTATAAGCTAAATCAACTTTTGATTAAAAACAAATACCTGAGTCTAATAAAAGTCTAAATCTCACCCGACGATTAGCTTATGCGCTCAGCTCCTCAGGATCGGTGATTTCAAATGCCACATTTATTCAAATGTCAGGAAACAGCTGCAGGTGGAGAAATCATCGGTGACATTTTAATGCCACCGAGTAAATAGCTCCTTTTTTGCTGCTTTTAAATATTTCATTTGCAGAGTTTGGAATGTTTGGAATAACTAGCATCTTTGTAAATTAATGAAAAAAAAAAAAAAACTAAATCAAAAGAGTTCAGTGAAATAAAGCTGTTCATGGAGTAAATTATTGCTGCAGTTATTGCAGCAAAATGTAAAAAATATCCATATATTTGCTTATTAATAGAGTAGGAGCAACGGCATCTTAACAGAGACCCTGAGAATGTCTAAAATGTTGCTCAGATATTAAGAAGTAGATGGATGAAGGAGTTTCTTGGTGTCTCAAGAGTTATATGATTCTTTAAAGGCAGTATATTCTCTCTAAAGTCTCTAAAAGGATATGATGCTCTTAGTTAAAACTCTTCTCCACTGTGTAGATGTTTTCTTTCATATTAAAATCTCATTGCTCAGATCTAATCAGTTGCACAAATATTTCTACTCCCGTTTAAATCCTCCACCCCAATCTTTCACTTCCTTTGGGTTGGTTCAGCCTTGGTTTAGTAAATTAATAATTCTTCACATTTTAGCAAACCAATCTGTAATATTTTTTGAAGATCTCTAACAGAACTAAACCAAAGAAGTCTCCTAAAGGTAAAGAAAGAAATTGAACTTTTCCTGACCAGTAAGGAGCGCATTCGCTCTCGCCCTGCTCTCCTATGCTGTTTGTCAGCCATTTGCCAGCTTTGTTAATACTAAGGGCAATCCTAACCAGACCCTTTGCCACATTAAGTATGCTTAAAAAGCTTTAGTGATGTTCACCCAGATTATGAGAAATGTAACACCAGAAGAACCCATTTTCCAGTACAATCATGCAGCTTCTATTCAATTCAATTCAGTTTATTCATATAGCACCAATTAAACAAAACATGTCATCTCAAGGCACTTCACAGTTCCCCAGATCATACATATTTTTTCTGCTGTAGTAGGAATGTCATGGTTGGTGATCGTCATCCCGTAGGGATCTGGAGCATTTCCGTTAAGCGGAGCTCTTTCGCAGCTTTTTTCTTTACTTTCATTTGTTTTTCCAAATAGCAGCCTTTTTCGTTTGCATCTATCTTGCATGTTTGTGCATTAGTCTCATTTTTGCGTTCAAAAGACTTATTTTTCCAATTATTTTTTATTTGCTGTGCATTTATGTAATTACAGATAATTTGCATCGATCTGTAAAAGGCCTTGTTGATTAGATTTTCCCCTATAGGCTACTACATAATAAAGAGCAAGCACTAAATATGGAGCAGGTTACATTTAATTTTGATTTCTTACATGTAAGGAGCAGATTATTTCTGGTCAATACCTACTGCAGTCAGCGTGCACTTTGCTCTACACTCACAGGTTGCTCTACAACAGTATCTCAGCTTTAGCAGCAGGCTACTTTCTTCCTGTTATAGATCAACTGGAGTGACTAAGTGAAACCCAGCAGCTCAGTCTCTCTAATTTATTTAAAAGGTTAAATCTCCCACTTAAGACACAATTACTGTCAGCCTGATGATTACAGATGGACACTGAAGGTGCCGTCTGGAAGTCTTTTTGGCCTGCTTAGCCTTCAGATGAGCAACTCTGAATCTCTATAGAAACCTTCTGCAGAAAAATGGAAAGCCTGTCAGGAGTTTCAGTAAAAACAGAAGTTTATCAAGAGCAGGATTTATTTTAGGAGAAAGCAGAGTTTTGCTTTTTAAGCTTTTCTGCACACAGGTGGTAAACAAGGAGTCGCTGCGGGGCTCAGACGGATGGTAATGATTAACCGTGGCAGGGAGGCGAGGAGCAGCTGCAGGTGAAACAGCTCCTCCGATAATCTTCGTCAGGTTTATGGGGGCTGCATGACTTGATCAACATTTCATCTCCACTTTTTACAAGTTTAAACCTCCAGTGATGAAACTACCTCATATCTGCTGCATTACATTTAGGGTAGTCAGTGTTTCAGTAGAATTGATGTTTCAGTTATTCTTCCATTTAACATTTTGTTCGAGGACAGGTCTGTTTTTAGACCATACTCAGAGGCATGAGCTGCATTTCAAATCATGCAAATATTCTTACACTTCCACACAAAAGTATTTATATCCTCTGAACTTTTGCACACTTTCCAACAAATCTTTACTGAATTTTATTGGGATAAAGAAAAGCAAGAGGTGCGGAGTACAAAAATTCAATAAGAAAACTTAATGTATTTACTATTTTTAACTCTGAAACTCTTAACCAAGGGCCTTTGGACATTATCATAACAACACAGAATAATATAAATGAATGTCCCTAGTTCTAAATATCTTACATTTAATACATCCTCATGGCAGGGCTAACATCAAGCTTCCTGTCAGCAATTAAGGGGGTGTCATCAGTGAACTGACTATCCAAATGGGAAAGCATGGTGGAGGCAGCATCATGCTCTGGACAAGCTTTTCTTTAGCGGGAGATGCAAAGCTAGTCCGGATGGGTTGGGGTTACTTTCTGAGAGGGATGTCACATTATACGCCTATAAAAAACGGACCAAAAACTATTTGTTCAACATTAAAACTATATAACACCTATTCTAACCTGATAGATTTTAGATTGTCCTAAACATGGTGCCAGTACCAGGAACTATCAAACAGCCAGATGGCAACAATTCAGGAAGCTACTAAATAGAGCCTAACTGTCCTGCAATGCCTCGCGATGAAACCACAGCTTGCCCTGGTCCAAGATCATCCATCCATCCATTTTCCATCACGCTTTATCCCTGCTGGGGTCGCGAGGGGTGCTGGTGCCTATCTCCAGCTGTCAACGGGTGAGAGGCAGGGTCCACCCTGGACAGGTTGCCGGTCCATCCCAGTGAAACGCAGAGACAAACAGGGCAAACACACACACACACTTACACCTATGGAGAATCTAGAGAAGCCAATTAACCTAAAAGTCATGTTTTTGGACTGTGAGAGGAAGCCAGAGTACCCGGAGAGAACCCACACATGCTCAGGGAGAACATGCAAACTCCATGCAGAAAGACCCTGGGCCAGGATTTGAACCCGGTGTTCTGTCAGATCAGCATACCCCATCAGACCAGCATACCCATAGTCAATACCCGTTTATCCTTTTACTTTATCCCCTTAGTTTTGTACCAAAAATACATAGTATAGTTTAAAGTGTATTATTAACTACCTACCGTGTATCCCTTTAGTGTTTTTTCAAATGTATGTCGATCTGACCTTAAATTGTCTTTTGTACATGACTTAAGAGACACAGCCCATCAAGGTAGTTTAAGTGTATTTTTCGTACAAAACTAAACGGCTTTATGGGGATGAACTAAAGGGATAAATGGGACTGGCATAGGTGTATGCAAATCTGACATCTTGCGCCTGCGTATTGACTATGTGTTTGCTGGTCTGACAGAACATTCAAACCTTCTTGCTGCAAGGCAACAGTGCTACCCACTGCACTACACTGTGTATCACTGGTTCAAGATAAATCATATTAAATAAACTGCTCTACAGCTACTTTCAATTCAACTCCATCTTCCTCAGTCTTGTATTAAAGCATTAAGGAAAAATATGGCGTCAAGATTCAACCAAAAGTGCACACCTGAGCAGTTTTAATTCATACAGAAGCTCATGACCTACTCCTCACTTGCATGTTTAATGTGTTACATGCACAAAGTACCGAGGGTCCCTAATATATGCCGCACATGAGTGCTTGGTCATTTTTTTCATTTGTGTGGTTTGTTGTCTATGTGCATGCATCCTCCCTCCTACTCATGTGTGGAACCATTTCAGCTCACTCCTGTCAGCTTTTGTCACTTGTTGACTGGTTACTTTTCAGGAAATCCTGCATCTTGAGCTGAACCGAAAATGGAAAAGGAGTGGA